>NW_006199637.1:1396326-1399902 GCF_000334495.1 Tupaia belangeri chinensis
AAAAAAAAAAAAAAAAATCACCCCCCCAATACTGCAATCCCTCCATTCTCCTTTCAGGATTTTGGGCACACACACACACCTGGCATGAGTTTCAAGCCACCAGGTCTGAGACTTGAACCACAGTCGGCCATGTGGGAGTCCATCAACATAACCATTATGCCATTTGCTGGTCCCAAGCATCACAGAATTTTAAGGCTGGACCTCAGAGATTATCTAGACCAATTCTAGAATTAAAGAATGCTAAAGTTCAGAAACACTTTAATTTCCCCACAGTCACTTCATTAATTAAGGACAATATGATAAAGGGGATCCAAATTAACTACTTTGAAAACTCTAATCTAAAAATTTAAATGTAGGGCCAGCCATGTAGTGCATAGGGAGTCAGACACCACATGGCTGACCCTGGTTCAGGTTCCTGGCTCTGCTTGAAAAACACACTGGACATAAGCGCATGTGTCCCCAAAATCCTGACAGAGGGAGAAATTGAGGGAAAGGATTATAATGTGACCATGCCCAATTGTGGGATGCTTTATCTCTCTCTCTCTTTCTCTGATAAGTACATGTACCCTCTGGTAATAAAAAGAAAGTTAAAGTCTGAATTTACAGAAGATTATTTGTTTTATAGAAGGACTGAATAAAGGGTTACCTAAGCCACACACTCTTGTAGTTTCTTTTTAAGAATTCACTAAGCAGAGACCAGCAGATGGCGTAATGATTATGTTGCTGGACTCCCACATAGTCAAACATGCTTCAAGTCGCAGACTTGGTGACTTAAAACTCATGCTAGGCATATGTGTGTGCATGCCTAAGATCCCTAGAGAAGAAAAGATTGTGGCATGACCATCTCCCCAGGGGGGTGATTTCTTGCTTTCTATCTCTCTATATATCTGTCTCTCAGGTGAGCTCATACATCCTATAGTAAAAATCTCTCTAAAAAAATAGAATTCACTCAGCAAAATAAGGTACACTAAATCTATAGAAATACATCTATAGTATAAAGTTTACTAAGAGCCTATATTCATGATAGCTTTTTTAGGTAAAATATTTGTAAAATGATATAAAATAACTTTTATTGTTAATGCCACTGTCAGTAAAACATTAAGCTAAGGCTGGCTCCTTCAAAGAGAGTCCATGTGAAAACATAAACATGAACAATTTACCTTCTAATGTCTATGACACCCTCAATCAATAAAATGAAATCCGCCTACCCTTACTTCAAATTAAAGGTAATGCTTACATTTACAGAGAATTATATTCCTTAATAAGCACCATAAATCCAAACAATGTAATTAGACTCCAAATTTCCCATGAAAAGAATTATGAAGAAAGGATACCTGATCAAAGGCCTAGAGCTCAAAGTTTTATTTTAAAAATAAATAGTGATCATACTGTCAACAGAGAAATAATGTGCTTATTTACTATGTAGAATAAAATTAACTTAACTAAAATAATAATGCAATTCAATGATTAATCATAAGCTTTTCATTTAGTAGGTTGTTTTTTTAATAAGAAAACAAAGCTTTTGGGGGGTAAGATGCTGTTTTATTCCCATTTTACAAATGAAGAAGTCTATGCAAAAGATTAAGTAGCTTAATCAAGTCATTCGACATGGGGTAAGGCTGGTCTTGCATGCAAGGTGTCCATCCAATGGCATATCTCTATGTAGTTTCAACTCTGCAAACATCATCCTATCCACTTATGACCACAGGAGGGTCCTTTTCAGGTTCATTGTTCATTAGTCGATCCAAAGTAAGCACTCCAGGCATTACTGTACAATGATTGTAGTGTGTTCTAGGTCTTTCTTGTGGCCAAGGAGGTAGTATGGCTTTGTGTCTTAGCATGAAGACTGTGGAGTAACGTTGCCTTGGTCTATAACCCAGAGATTAACCATTAGCCACTTTGTGAAGTCACCCAAATTCCCACACTTTGATTTCCCCGTCTGGTAGAAACGTCCAATGAAGACCTGGTATTGTGCAGCTTATAGTGGTATTTCTTGATGTATGAGTTGCAAAATGATACTTTTACCAACTTTTCACAAAAATTCCTTTACTACAGGTCGCTATTTGGAGCCCTATCCAGTGACATCCCACTAAATGGTCAAGTCCATGGTTCAAATGAGAGTGGCTGGTGTTTTTCACTGGATGGTAGCAGTAGACTTGGTGAGTAGTTGTCAAGTCGAATTTGGGATATCTTGGAGGGTTAATAGGACTTGATGATGGACTGGATGCCTGTCAACACCCAATCAGGAGCCAGCATGGCCCCACCCCCGGAAGCAAAGCTTTTATTTTTACCTCTTTCTGACCCCTGCCTTACTTTTACTACAACAAAAAGGAAATAAATAATGCCACTGGAGACATGAAATTCTAAAGACTTTCTCTGGAAATAGGTGGTTACTTCAAAGAGTTCATAGAAAAATGGAGTTAAAGTATGAATTTATTTCAGTGCAAAATGATTTTGAAATCCATGCAAAGTTTACTCCTAATAGCCAATTTCCATGAACTTTTTGAAGGCCCTGTATATGTACAAGTTATTATTTCCCCTTAAATGAAACAGTCCAGGGACCGACCAGCAGTTAGCGTAATGGCTATGTCGCTGAACTCCCATGTAGCCAACCGTGGTTTGAGTCCCGGACCCGTGGCTTAAACTCACGCTGGGCGCGTGTGCGTGCATGCCAAAGATCCTGAGAGGAGAATGGAGGAGAAGGGATTTTGGGGTGTCCATCCCCCCTGGGGGGTGATTTCTTGCTTTCCATCTCTCTGTCTCTGTCTGTCTTTCTGGCAAGTGCACACACCCTATAGAAAAAACCTTTCCCCCACTCCCCTCCCCCCCAAAAAAAGAAACAGTCCAGCCATGGATATAATGAATACCAACCTATTCACCATGAAAATTAAGAAATACAATATGAAATACAGAGGAAATGCCTGTATTTTGTACCCCAAGGTTCTGTTGCATATAATCCTTCCCAAATATTCACCATCCTGAAATTTCTGTTTTGAGGAAATTCTGGACACTTGATGGCTTTTTGAGAAGTGACTTTTACTGCCATTTTACTGTCTCACTGTCTCTGCATATTTCTCTTTTTCTTTTTCTTTTTCTTTTTTTGGAGAGATTTTTCACTGTAGGGCGCATGCGCTCGCCAGACAGACAGAGAGAGACATAGAGACAGAAAGCGAGAAATCTCCCCCCAGGGGGGATGGTCACGCCGCAATCCCTTCTCCTCCATTCTCCTCCCGGGATCTTGGGCACGCACGCACACGCGCCCGGCGTGAGTTTTAAGCCACCGGGTCCGGGACACGAACCGCGGTCGACTACGTGGGAGTCCAGCGACATAGCCATTACGCTAACTGCTGGTTCCCTCTGCATATTTCTCTATATTAAACTTGGAATGTAAGTTGCTAGAGAAGTTTAGATCAATATTCCCCAACTTATTTCAGGATATATTTGATTTGTGTGTTTGACTGCTAAAAATAAGATGAAAAATTGATTCATGTTGCAAATATAAATAACTGTAAGTAAGATAAATCTAATTGAGAAGCCACTTGTTTAACATTTAGCTAAGAAATGAAGTAGGGAAAG
>NW_006199637.1:1399933-1402395 GCF_000334495.1 Tupaia belangeri chinensis
GAATGAATGAACAAATCATGAAGAAGAAATACGCTAAAGACCACACTTTTAACATTTTATTTTCTTTTCAGTCAGTGATTAGCAGCATTAGATACAGTGGACCATGCTCTTTTCTAGCACATTCCTTCTCTTGGTTTCTGCAATGCTACTCTGCCCTGGGTTTTCTACCATCTCAGCAAGCACCCTTGTCAGTACCCATTGTTGACTTCTCTAGTTGACTTTTAAATATTCCTAAGGATTTGAGAGTCTTCTCTATATATACCTTCTCCCTAGGTGACCTCAGGCATTCCAATGGATATAAGTGATTTCTTCATGCTAATCACTTCCAAGTTTACATTTCCACCCCAGTCTCTCTTCTGAACTTCTGACTAACATATCCTATTTACTGGACATCTCCATTCAGCCCTCTAAAAGATAGTTCCTATTTAACATGTGCAAACTATTACAGATTCTTGATGAACTCTTCAACCTCATCCCAAACTTGTACCCTATCCCAAGCTCTATCCTCCTATCTAAGTAAATGGGATATCATTTACCTAGTTACTCACACCAGAAATCTGGTGGCCAACCTTGATTTCTCTCTGTTAGTATTTAATTTTCTTGATGTAATAATGAATTTCATAAAAACTACATTTAACATTGTCCTGCCTTCCCAAGATATTGGCACTCTGAAGAACTAAGGAAAGGAAGTCTGATAACAAGATTTTTTGTTTTCTTTTTGTTCTATTTCCTGAGCATTTTCTTTGAGGTAGAGTTACAGGAATAGGAGAGAGGTTGGGAAAGAAACTGAAAAGATATGATCAAATAAGGTATTGCTAGACATTTTCAGTGTTCATAACAACCTGTATCGAAGAATAATAGATTTCTAAAAGCAAAGATAGTTGTCCCTAAAAAATTAATACAAATAAAAATATGGGATGGTAAAACACAGCTCTCTTTGAGGCTGACACACACAGGAGGACTCCAGGCTCAGGTGTAGAGACTTCCCCGAGTACAATGTGCACAGGGTGCCCATGATTTGGCTCTAGCTGAAGCTGAGATTGGATAGAGGCATCAAGACCCTGTTGGGGTGCTGTCTTTATTTCTCTCTACCTCTGCCTCTGTCTCTTTTGCTCATAGAAAAAATAGACTTTTTAAATAAGTACACAAATAAACAAAAACTTAATCTTTCTTTAAAACAGCATTTATTTAGGTTTAAATTACTTCAGAAAGAATAGAGAGGCAAGGGAACAGGCCATCTGAAGACACCTTCATGGCTCCTGAGAACTAGTGATTTCAGGGAAAAAAGAAATGAAGATTTTCTACTGATAATTCAGCCTCCAGTCCAAAAACTCGAGTGGAGAGGCAAGGAAACAGGCCATCTGAAGACACATTCATGGCTCCTGAGAACTAGTGATTTCAGGGAAAAAAGAAATGAAGATTTTCTACTGATAATTCAGCCTTCAGCCCACAAACTTGAGTGGTAGGAGCTCCTTTGGGCCTTCTCTCTGCCTCTGCCTCTGCCTCTGTCTCTCTCTACCTCTGTCTCTGTCTTCTCATTTTTGTGCAATTTGTCCTTTTAAAAAATTTTTAAGGTAAAGCATTTTCTTGGCTTTCAGCCCCTCCTTTCCCTTTATCTTGTTAATGATCCCCTCTCCTCCTCCCAATCCAAGAGAGGCAAGGGAACAGGCCATCTGAAGATACCTTCATGGCTCTTGAGAACTAGTGATTTCGTGCAGGCGGTTTACTAATTTTTGCTTTAAAATAATAATAATAATAATTTGTTTTAGTTTTCTTTTTTCTTCATCTCTTTTTCTCTATTTCTTGGTTGTTTGTGTTGCTGTTGTTTCTCTCTCTGTTTCCTTTTCTGCACGCTCCTGGACGCTCAGATTGAACTTCAAGTTTGGGAAGAAACACACCATCTATCAGATGACTAGAAATCACCATAGGGCCACAAGAAATATGGGAAAGCAAGAAAATACCTCTCCTCCAAGGGAAAACAATAGCTCCTCTTCATCCACAGACAGTTCAATGGAAATCATGGAAATGTCTGATAATTTATAACACTCATAATGGTGAAGCTAACAGAGATGGGAGAGAAGAGAGACAATGAACTGCAGAAGAGAAAGGAGAAAGGAGCTGACGAGTTCCAGGAGGTGAGGAAATTATTGCAAGATCTAAAAGAGGAATTACACACTTTACAAAAGAATCAAATGGAACTGTTAGAGATGAAGGCTATAATACAGGAAGTCAAAATCTCCCTTGAAAGTATTAAAAGCAGATTAGATCATACAGAAAAATAGAATCTCAGATGTAGAAGAGAAAATTGCTGGCCTAGATAAATCCACCAAGAAGACTGAGGAAAATGCCCGAAAATTTGAGAATAATATTATATGAGAAATACTAGATACCATCAAATGTCCAAACATCTGGATAAGTGGCATCCCAGAAGGCAAAGAGACTCATAAGAGCATTGATAATCT
>NW_006199637.1:1402573-1478551 GCF_000334495.1 Tupaia belangeri chinensis
GAACATTCTCAGATAAACAAAACCTGAAAGAATTTACCAGCCCCAGACCAGATCTCCAAGAAGGTCTCAAGGGTGTGCTATGTCAGGAAAATTAAATGCAGACACACAGAAATAAGAGTTCAAAAACTAAGAAAATGGCCAACTTAATCATAGGGACAAGTCTAGAGTTGAATATTATGTCCCAGAATTCAATCGGGAAGATCGAACCACAACAGAAGACAGATTAAGCACAGGAGACTGAACTGGTGAAATAGCATTCTGTGACTTTTGACTAAAATATTGCTGCTTTTCTTCTAGGCTTTGTTGTCCAATTTTAAGAGTTTTTGTCCAGTCTTGAGCTGTCACGAGGTTCATGTACCTACTATTTGAATGAAATACTAACCTGTTTCCAGGCTTTAAGTTTTAAGCAAATTTCCTTACCCATTCAAAACTGCTTTTCTTGAAATTACCAGATGAACTTGCTACTGAAAGTAGTTAGATCATTTAAGAAATTGTGTGATCAATAAAATGTGGGGAGAAAAAGAATGGAAGACAACTTTAGAAAACAGAGATAGTGTGAGAAGAGGGTAGGAAAGGGCAGAGGGTCAGACATGGGGGTGAATATATAGACATATATATATATATATATTCACCCCCATGTATATATACATGTGTATACATATATATATAACTAGAAATGGAAAATTATTGATGATAACATACATGATTAAGCCACTATGCAGTATATTCTGGGTGGGAAACTATACTTTGTATGCTGTGACAATGATTCGGGGATGAATGTAAATTAATTAATTAAAAAAATGTTTCAGGAGGAAAAAACCCCACAAAAACTGTTTTTCTTGAAATTAAAAAAAATGCATATTTTATGACCGCAGTAAGCTATATAGCCCCAGCTAGATGCTACTTTATAGTACGTTCATTCTACTCACTGAGGTTTATGCCTAAAGTTAGACTTGTGTTCATGGTTTTGTATATATTAGCTGTGCTTGCTGTTGGAAATATTTAGATTAAGTTAGTTCATCAGCAAATCAATAAAATGGGGGGAAAAGGCACAGAAAGACCATGGATACCAGAGACAGTGTGGGAGGAGGGTGGGACACAGCAGAGGGTGACAGATAGGGAATCAAGGATGGCAAAAAAAAGCAAAATATATAGGAAACAAGAAATGGAAAATTACTTGTTGATGATAACACGTATGTTGATGTGCTTGATTGAGCCAATATACAGTGTATATTGGGTGGGAAATCTCATTTTGTATGCTGTAATGATGTATAATGAATGAATGTAAATAAACAAATTTAAATAAAAAGAAATTGGCCTTGGGACCAGCAGATGGCATAATGGTTATGTCTCTGGACTCCCACGAAATCAACTGTAGTTCACATCCTGGACCTGGTGACTTAAAACTCATGCTGGGCATGTGTGCAAAAAAGCTGGCTTCAAGAAGCTGGCTGGGTGTGTGTGTCCAAAATCCCAAGAAGAGAATGGAGGAGAAGGGACTGTGGCCTGTCCATCCACCCAGGTGGGGGTGTGTGTGATTCTCGCTTTCTCTCTCTCTGTCTCCCTGGTGAGCACATGCGCCCTTACAGCAAAAATCTCTCCAGAAAAAAAAAAAAAAAGAAAGAAAGAAAAAGAAAAGACAAGCCTTTATTTTTAGAATGCAAGTTCTAGAATATTTTTAAAAATTTCTTATAGAACATGCACACTTGAGAGAAAGAGAGAAAATGAGAAATCATTCACTGAGGAGATGGCCATACCACAATCCCTTTTCCTCCATTCTTCTCTTGGGATTTCCATGCACACATACCCAGCCAGCTTTTTGAAGTCACCAGGACTCTAACTGTGCAACAGCCTATCTGGGATCCTTAACTACCATCCCACTGGCTGGCCCAAGTTCTATAATCTTATGTGGAGTTTTTTAGTGAAATAAACAGTTCCTGCATATACTACATCTTCTTAAGTCTGTAATCAAGGATAATTATACTATGGAATAAAAGCTGAAAGTTAATACAACTTTAATAGCATCTTATACACTCTATAAAAATATTTTACATTCATAAAACATATAGGAACAAAGAGTAGCAGTTTTCTCTTAAAACTAGTCCTTGAAGATGAGAAAATTTAAATATTTTTAAAGAAAATATTCATGGCCAGCTAAGGGGGTGCAGCAAGGGCATGCCACTCCAAGATGCTGGCTCTATATGGAAGATCAGGGTCCTGTTCCCAAGTAGACCTGAACATACCAGATCTTGGCATGAGACCCTGTTAAGGATAGCTGTACCTCTTTCTCTCTGAATAAGTAAGTGAATACAATTTTTTTTTAAGAATTATTTATTTAATTTTATTTATTTATTCGTTTATTTTAATTTGACCAGAGAGAGACACAGGGAGAGAGAGAAAGAGAGAGAGGGTAAGTGAGAAAGCAAGCCGCCAGGTCCAGGACTTGAACTGTGGTCAGCCATGTGGGAATGTCCAGTACCTTAACTACCATACCACCTGCTGGTCCCCAGTGAAAACAAATTTTTAAAAATATTCAGATATAACAGGTTGTGCTTTGTTGTTATACACATTTATAATAATTAACCTCTCCATTGTCATTAATTATTAATCATGTTTAATTCTATTGTCATTAAGTAGACAAAGCTCCAGGTGATTTTAGTGTTTGTCTCTAAGACTCAATGGCTGAAAGGTCTACTGAGTCTCTTAAAAATGAAAGACAATAGAATTTGAGAGCATATTTACAGATTTTCTAAGTCATTTACTCTTACTGCCAATTTCCAATTAATGAAAGAATATGTTAAGCTGATCAAGCCTGACTGATCAGATAAACTAGCTATCAGTAATACACAGATGAATAAGGCATAGTCTATTCTTGAAGAACATGGTACAGAAATACTTTCATACAAAATAAAAAGAAAAAGTGGAAATAATAAAATATATTAAAAATGTTAAGTGATTGTCTAAGGATTCAAATGATCTCAAATAAACTGTATGTTAAATCACTGAAACAGGAGTTACTGTCACGAAATTTTATAAGCTAAAATTTTATAAAATCAGATATGAAATTTTCTACTTCAAGAAATTTTAGTTGAATCTAATAATCTATACTACACAACATAAACAATATAAAACAAACAATACAACAGGGAAAATAAATACATCAACAATATGGAAGCATAGAGTCTTATTAAAAAGAAATGAAAGGGACCAGCAGTTGGCGTAATGGTTATGTCGCTGGACCCCCATGTAGTCGACCTACGGTTCAAGTCCCAGACCTGGTTGCTTAAACTCACGCTGGGAGTGAGTGCGTGTGTGCCCAAGATCCCAAGAGGAGAATGGAGAAGGGATTGCCATCTGGTCATCCCCCTGGGGGGTGATTTCTCGCTTTCTGTCTTTCTGTCTCTGTCTTTCTGGCAAGTGCATGCACCCTATGGCAAAAAAAGACCTCTCCAAAAAAGAAAAAAAAATGAAAATAATAATTCTAGTATATTTTCAGAAATTATGAAGTTTAAAAAACACTCAATTTAAATTAAATGACTACTTGCAGTGACTTCTGAGATACAAGTAGCAATACTGTATACTGCATTAGAACAATTAGTTAAACAGATTTTCCATATCTATCCAAAATGGTAAAACATGTTACTGAAACGTAAGCAAAAGCAGATGAAGACCCCTAAAAAGATACACTGAACACATGCACACACGCATACAGAGTCTTTGTTTTTATGGTGCTTATAATTTGAAATTTAACCTTACTTTCATTCTTTCTTACCAAAGTACAAATTTCCTTATCTAGAAGGGAACACTATCATATACTAGGGAGCTACAGTCCATCACAGCTCCATTACTAACTTGTTAACAGCCTGAAAGCCCAATTAGTCTGCATTTCTAAAAAAATAAATAAATTAAAACCAAACAACCCTTAGCTTTTCGACAGAGGTCTGGTTCAGTCTACACAACTGTGCTGCCAGCATATTTAGATAGATACAAACCATTTCCACCGTGGTCAAGGAAAAAGCTTGCTTGTTAGACCTTACACTGGCTACAGTGGGTGTACTTTGTATTACCAATGGAGATAGGCAAGGGCGACAACTGGTTTCTTAAGACTGCAGTATCAAAAATCTTTAGAATTAAATGCAGGTGTGCTCCCAAGAGTCCTCAAACTGGAAAAATCTATGACTACCCTAGGCACATCTTAGGAAAGCGCCTTCAAAAATTGCCTTCCTTTTTCCTAGTCTATTTCAAACCTCCCATTCTCAAAAAAAATTCTTGGCAGAAGTAAAGATACTTGGCAGAGATATCTTTAACTAAATATCTATTTAGTTAAATGTACACTAAAAGTATAAATAAAGCTTACTATTCCCAAGGAAATTTTTATCTCAAACAAGAGCTTAAAAATCCAAATTCACCCAAATGGAGAGTCTCTGGGTGGTACCTTCCACTGGTCTCTGTCTTTTGGGGTGACCATTTTCTCTCACAGGTACTTCCCACTTTTCATCTTGCCCCATCCTTACTAATGCAACGGAGGTCAGTAACGAAAGAAGAGAATGACAAATTCCCAGAAAGGGAAATCAGCCTACTGAAGACTTTTCTTTTCTTTTTTTTAAGAATTATTTATAGGGACCAGCAGTTGGCATAGTGGCTGTCGCTGGACTCCCGTGTAGTCGACAGCAGTTTGAGTCCCAAACCTGGTGGCTTAAACTCATGCTCAGTATGTGTGCATGTGTGGTCAATATTCTGAGAAGAGAATGGAGGAGAAGGGATTGTGGCATGGCCATCCCCCGGGGGGTGATTTCTCACTTTCTGTCTCTCTCTGTCTTTCTGGTAAGTACATGTGCCCTAAACAACAACAACAACAACAAACTTCTCAGAAAACAAAACAAAACAAAAAAACAGAATTATTTATATATTTTATTTGTTATTTAATATGACCAGAGAGAGAGAGAAAGGGAAAGTGAGAAAGCAAGTCACCAGGTCTGGGACCTGAACCATGGTTGGCCATGTGGGAGTCCAACACCTCAACCACCATGCCACCTGCTGGCCCCCTGAAGACTTTTCGATGGTGTAATATGGCATTATTTCTCAGGTAGGGAGTAAGGAAGTAAGAACCTGTGTTATTTACAAATACATCTAAATCTATAAAGGGCTAATGCTGGATTTTGTTCCATACATCCTGATCCCAGATTTCTTTCTCTCAAAATTGGAGAGTTCTGTATCCATCAAATGAAGAAATATGAAGTAGTCTTCAACCAGGGGCAATTTTGCTCTCCAGGAGACACCTGGCAATGTCTTAAGATATTTCTAGTTGGAGCTAGCAGGTGGCATGGTGGTTAAGGTGCTAGACTCCCACATGGCCTACAGCGGTTCGAGTCTCCGACCTGGTGGCTTGCTTTCTCACTCTCCCTGCGCCGCCCTCACCCCCCAGTCAAATTGAAGAAGAATTATAACTAAAATAAAAGATTTTTTTTTTTTAAAGAAAAGATATTCTGGCCATCACAACTCAGTGACAAAGGATAGTTCTATGAGCTTCCAGCCGATGGAAACCAAACATGCTGCTAAACACCCTACAAGGAACAGGACAGCCCCAGAACTGAAACAAAATAAAACAAAAATTTACCTGGTCAAAAATGCCAATAGTGCTGAGGTGGAAAAACCCTGGGTAAGAGAATGGCAAACTGTCAGAAATAAATCCATGTCTACTCTCTGAGACCTGTCCACACCCCAACTCCTAATGGCTCCAACAATGTGCACCCAGATGCAATCAGGCTTTAGAGCACTAATCATAAACAATCTACTTCTCTCACTCTCTCTCTCTCTCTCTCTCTCTAATACTCCTTGAATCTGTAATATCACTTCTAAGACTTGATGCCAAATTAGCAATTAGATGTGTGTTCATAGATGTTCACTGTAGCACTCACTCTAAGTATCTTCGCCACTAAAAAGAAGTTAAAAAGAAAATATCTAGCACTAGAACCGATTAAGATTAAATTACGGCACATTAATTTAATGACATCATGAACCCTATAAAATCCTTTTTTTTTTAAGGATGAGGTCCATGGATTAACTTAAGCCAATTAAAATTACCAAGGGAAAATGAATTGATGATACTATATTATTACTAATGGACACTTCTACTGTGTGGTATTTCATGGGTTTTTCTCTTTAACAGACAAAATTACATGATATATAGGTTTTACTTCAAAATTTTGTTTGGGAAATAAGAAAACAGGGGGACAGAACTGTCACTGATTAGTCTGTGATACTTACCAGAACTAGGTAGTAGGCTGCACGAAAGTACAACATAGCAGTCTACCTTTGTATATGTTTAAAATCTTCCATAATACAAAGCTTCTTAAACATGTTAAATATGTGTTTTCTAGCTCTGTACCATGAAAAAAACAAGAAACTATAATTAACCCAAGAGTAATGAGCATCTCAAGAGCCTAGGACTGTAATGGTGACACAGTTTCCATTAAAATAATCCAGTTTCTGGGAAAATGGTTGGTTTCAGATTTCAGTCATGAAAAATGCAAGGTAAATTTCAAAAATCTTGGCATAGCTGTTGTCAGGGACTACTAGGGTCATGTCAAAAGGACTCAAGTACTGACTTGAAGAGGCTACAGTCAGCCAAAGAAGGAGCCATTTGATTCAATCAAGATAACTGCAATAAATTGAAACCCATCAAACATATATAAAGTCATGAGTTCAAAATGAACTTAAACATATAAATAATTAAAGTTGACTTTGAAGATTGACAGGTCAACTAATTACCTTGAAAACTGAACAAACAGAAGCAAAGAATCAAGCATTTATCCTGCCTTTCCTATATGAACTATGCCACTGGATAACCAAGTAATAAATGAGGAGAAAAGTATCTCCTTGTACAACTATTCCACATAATAAATGAAAAGAGAGTGACAAAATTATAGTATCACCGTTTGACAATTCCAATAATTAATGGATCTAGGTATTATGCACCCCTAGCTGCCAAAATCACAAAAAGAATGACAACCAGACATTATGTGCCTGTGGATAAAAGAACATATCACCACCTATAATTTTGCCAAAAGAAATTGAACCCAGATCTGATTAAGCCTTTCGATCCAATTTGCAGAAAATACAAAAGACCATGCTCAACTGCATAATGAACCTGCAATCAGCAAAATCTAGACTGTGGTAAACTACAAGTAAAGACCTGGGTTCTTCAATGAAAAGTATAAGGAAAAGAAGTGAATAGAAGAGTGAACGGGAGAGAGAGAGACTTTAAGACAGATCAAATTTTAATCAACAGGTAAGAATCAACTATACTTGAGGGATACACATTGGATGATGAAAACAAAGAATTTCAAAGATTTCTTTCTAAGGGTTGGCGTAGTGGTTATGTTCGGAAGGAAGAAGATTGGGAGTGGACTCTTAGAGTTAAGGTAGAACTCTCTAAAATGGAGACATTGAGACAGATATTATTATTCTCATTTTATAACTAAAGAAACTGAAGCCTAGCAAGTTTGAGTAACTTGCCACTTACATAGTAAGTGGTGGGTGTACAGTTTAGACACCCAATCTGACTATAAGCTTGAGCTACTGCCCAGAGTATCACTGTGATTGAACGCTTTGTTGTTAAAATGATACAACTTTAAAAACTAAAGTACAAAAATCTTGAGTGTAACTTTACTTGAGAGTAAAGTTCAATGAACTTTACATATGAAACAGTGTTTTGTTCTGATGGCTTTAAATGTCCTTATAAAGTGAGGAATGTGTAACCTCTTTAAGAGAGTCTTTCAGTGGAAAGTCAAGTTGTTGACAATTTAAGATTGATAACAATGAGGGCACTTCGAGGACTGCAGCTGTGAGTGAGCTTTTCCTGGTGCTGGGGATCAGTCAGGAATGATGCTTCTATTTTTACTGAACAAAAATTAAAACTTCCCTGGGGATTTTTTAAGAGAGTTAAGGGATGGCCTTTGGAGGTAGGAGATGACAGAATGGCTTCCCTCCACACAAAGAAGCAGAAACACTCAGGAGGCATTAGTTAGGAGCCCTCATAGATGAGAACTTGTCAGGTTAACTAATAAGGTCTGGCAGAAGGTTCAAAGCATCACAGAGCTGGCAGAAACAAGCACCAGAAAGCTACAATGCAAATTTAAAAAGATTTTCTTAGAGCAATAAGAAAATCTAGCATGAAAAAGTCATGTGATTATACTTAGGTTTAATGAGGCTATTTGAAATGGTGCTTAAGAGTAGGTCTAACACTTTAAAGTCTATTCTATTTAAAACCTAAGCTTGGATTTGTTGTGTAAAACATAGTAATTGGTAATAGTAATTAGTAAATATCCCCCACACACATACACACTTCTTAAAATAATTTATTCTTATTATGATCATAGTAACGGGAAAGGTACTAGATAACATTTATCAAGAGCTCTGTGCTAGTCAATGAACTAATTGGTTACATGAACTCATTTAATCTTCTCAGCCACTTTCAGAGGTAAGTGGTTATAAGCTTTTTTATTTCAGATAAGGAAACTGAGGGACACAACTTACTGAGCAGCAGCAATGGAATATTGACACCATTGCATGTCTGTGATTGCATCATTCTTCACATTTGGCTAATTCTTCTTTAAATGAGCACAATTCCCATGGTTGGTAGGCACTCTTCATGGAATCTAGGAGGAACTCAGAGCTCTCTAGAGGCAATGCCTATCTGGAATCATTTCCATTTCAAGGTTAGAATGCCTATCTGAATCATTTCCATTTCAAGGTCTAACTGTTAGAAGCCGACTTGTCCTGTAAATTTAAATTGCTATAACTCTTTGATCCATTCACTCATTCATTCATTTATGAGAGATTTTTGCTATAGGATGCATATGCTCATCAGAGAGACAGAGACAGAAAATGAGAAATCAGCCCCAAGGGGATAGCCACACTATAATCCCTTTTCTACTCTCCTCTTGTGGTTTTGGGTACACACACACACACACACACACACACACATGCCTGGCATGAGTTTTAAGCTGCCAGGTCTGGGACTCATACCACTGTCAACTACATGGGAGTCCAGCGATCTAACCGTTACACCATCTGCTGGTCCCACTTTGAGCCATTATATTCCAAAGATGTCTGGAAATGCATTAGACAGGATTTGGCCTGTAAACTAGAAATTTCTCTACTACAGTGCTCAGCACATGGAAGGTATTCAATAAATATTTTTTGAATGAAAGTGAAAATAAGGCCTCTAGGTGTCATGGTGGTTAATGTGCTAGATCTGACATGACTGACTGCACAGTTCAAATCCCAGACGTGATGACCTGAAAAATACACCAGTTGTGTGCATGCACGCCCAAAATCCAGAGAGGAGAATGGAAGAGATAGAACAGCAATGTGGCCAGCTCCCCGGTGGGGTGATATCTCACTTTCCCTCTCTGTCTCTCTCCAGCTAGTGCACATACCAGCCAGGGAGACTAGGGGCAAAAACCTTAAGTAAGAAAAAAAGAAAAAGAAAGGAAATCTTAAAAGAAAGGGAAAATGAATATATGAGATAACAATTATAGGACACTCAGATATATTGTATAATCTGCTGAATACCAAGGAAGTGACCAGAAAATCTCTGGTGGCCTCTTTCTTTTTAAGTAGTTGATAAAAAGGTTGAATTAAAAACATGTGATAAAAGAAAGATGCTGGAAGAGAACTAAGAGGAAAAGAACAAATGCAACGAGTATGTGGTTGAGAGAATCAATAATGAGGATAACAGATGATGAAACTATTCTCATTAATGTATAAATTTACACGAGTACTTGTCTTTATTTTCAGTATGCTCCAAATCTCCATTATCCTGAAAGACGAAAATATAATTAAGATGTATCCTTCATCACTCTCATACACAGACACATACACGCTCTTCATTAAAATACCCTCTGAAATAAAAGTGGGGGAAAAAAGTCAGAGCAGAATTTTTTAAATTCATGCACTCATTTTATAGTTTTTATCAACTCAGTTATTTTGAGTTGCTATTCACTAAAAACTATAAGATATGTCAGTGTCGGGCCCATATGTTGGAAGTCAACGGATTTCTTTTTCTTCTAGTATTCTCTCTTTCATTGGCAGGTTTTCTTAGGAAGATCTGTCATCTGGAAGAGCTCATTCTGCCCGTTGATGATTTTCCATAGGTTATGTTTTCAGACTGAATCATAAGTTTTTGTAGTCATAATCTGCTAAAATTCTCATCACACTCACACAATATTTAAAACTTTAGTTTTTCAAAATGTAATAGAAAAGGGCTTTTTTTTTAATCATCTTTATTATTAAGTCAATATCAAATTGACTTGGCAGAATCTTTAATTATAGGGTAGGGAGAGTTATTAAGTTTAAGAACTTAAAAATCCAAAATCTACCATGGAGTTATAAATATAATATTTTATATATTTTTTAACAAAGGTTGTCTGCACCAGCCAAGGGAGTTCTCAAATATTACATAGCGTGACTTGATTCTGATTTATGATTAAGATTGTTAGAACTTGCATTTTTGCCCTTGCTACACATGTACATTGTAAATATTGCATAAGAAGATTGGAACGCCAGGGCCATAAAAATAATTGCAGGCTGTTACATAATCAAAAGTCTGTTTCTATTCTTTATTAGGCTAGTCTCATCATACTAAGTAAGATATATGTACTGAATAAAAATAGAATAAGTTCCACAATTATATTTTCTTTTGCGTGTGCTTCCTTTAGATTTAAGATTTGAAATTGCTATAATTGTGGGTCATAATGTTACTTTTAAAAAAAGAGCAGAAAATGTAGAGTCCATTCTAACAATGTAAGACCTCATCTGCATTATTATCCAATCATTTTTTTATTCCTGTATATATATGAACAGTCACCAGAATCACTGGGATGGAGTATGGAAAAGACCATAAGCATGGGAAACTATTACTATTATAGGAAAAGGGGAAGAGAGACACTAACCAGACAAAAAGAACAGACATTCACATCTCCAAATGCTAGTGGTAACATTAAACCACACACTCCTTGAATAAGTAAGTGGCCGTGTGTCACAACAGAAGGGCAGACAGTAGAAACCCAAGGGCCGAGCACTTCAGATTTTGATGCTTGAGCGTTCATAAAATGGCTCTGAAGGTGATACTGGTGCTAAACCCTAGATGCTGGCAGTAGGATCGATTTCAAAGAGCAATTCATGAAGACCTCAGGTTTACTCTATGTTTATATGAGCTGATGATACCTTTTTAATACAAGTATCCTTACTGATAATGCAGGAGAAGTTTTAGTAAGCCCATAATAGTCCTGAAAAACGTGTGTATTTTGCTCTGACTCCATTAGGAACTACAACCACTTCTGTAGCAATAGTTTTCAAACTGTCAGGACTGCTTCATAAGTTTTGAAAACTCCAAAGAGCTCTTAGTTATGTGTGTCATCTCTGTTGCTATTGAGTGCACTTAAAATTAAAACTGAGATTTTTTTTTTTAATCGGCTTTTTTTTCCCCAAATTTCTTTCTTTCATGAAAGAGAGAGAAATAGGGGCTCTCCGACAGGGCCTTGCCATGCTGTGATCCTTCTCCTTGCCTCCAAGCCAGCCAGGATCACAGCCATACTTCACATGCTCAGGCCGACACATGATCCGGCCTGGTGCCTCCCCTGTGGCTCCAGGATCTCACAGTGGCACCCTACTACCTGGGCCAAAGAAGCTGGGCCTTATTGAGGTTTTCTTTTTAAATTATTGTTTCATTTCATTTTATTTCTTCTTATTATTTTTTTTTAAATTTGACCAGAGAGAGAGAGAAAATGAGAAAGCAAGCTGCCTGGTCTGGGACTCAAACCAAAATCAACCATGTGGGAGTCCAGTGCCTTAACCATCACACCACCTGCTGGCCTCTTTATTGAGGTTTTTTATCATATGTTTTCTTCTATAAGTTCTGGAAGTTCAGGTCTTACTTTTAGGTCTATGATGCACTTTGAGTTAAATTTTACATCGTACTTTCATGAGGTACTCCATGTTATACAGACATTCAAGACATTCAAGGTATTACAGGCTACTCTCTAGAGTTAACGCAAAGCTTCAAAAACTTAAATCTTAAAAAAATTTAAAAACTTAAATCATGTTCCATCCTGCTTCAAAGCAAACTAAAACGTCTTACAAGCAATCCTGGAACTAAAAGTAATACCACCCTTGTTTCTGGGTGGCACACATTCCAACAATATGGTCATAATGTAAAAACAAATCTATAATAAATGAATTCAAGAAAGAAAATGGACCTTCAGAAAAATGAGGAAAAAAGGATGGTATCTTTGTGACACTGTCATTAAGCTAGACTGAAGTATAAGTTTACTTTTAAAATTTGTTTTAAAATATTTTAATATTTTCTCTTCTACTTCAGTATTAAATATCATTCAAATCAAGGACTGTAAATTCTTTCTTCTAGTCCAGATCCTTGGAATGCATTTATAAAGGGAGGGGGCAGAGAGAGGAGGAAGGAAACATCACGTGACAGTGAATGCAGACCCCAGAGACTACTGTGTCCCAGGTGAGCAGAAGCAAGGGCCTCCAGGCGACATGGGTCCACATGAAAGGAGCAGTTGTTTTTGTTGGTTTTCTCTCTTTCTAATCCATCACCAACGGATGGATTTGTGAAATACTTTAAAAATGGGTTGCTTGAAAAAGAAATTTTTTAAAAAACATACCAATACAAACCCAATATTTTTATCATTAGTTTCAACAGACATATGATTATTTTGTCAATTGCTTTGAATGTTTCTAAACACTCAATTCTGTACTTAAAATGAACAAAAACAGACACACCCTGGGGAGCACTGGATAGAAGTTTCTGGCTGCACCCTCCCCTCGCCCTTATTCTCCCAGACTGATGACTGAGTTCAAAGAGCAAGCACTCCAGCTGAGGTATGTGAAAACGCCAGGAAATCTACACCGTGGTCACCTGGAGCCTTACCATTATGCTTTATATTACCTTGAGCCCAAACTATCCCAACAGGTCGGGATTTGGACCCCAGCCCCATTTCCTTCTTCCTCCACCCAGTTATTTTATATTTTGTTGCCAGGCAGACTAATCTTCCCAGACACAATCTTTATGATAGTACTACCCTACTCAAAAACAATCACTAAAATCCAGAGTTGAATATTTAAGGCTCTGCCTCTATCAGGTGTCTTAAAATGCCTCTCCTTTCTCATTTCCCACTACCTTGTACATGTGTTCTACAATTCAGCCAAACTGGACTGCTCTACTGTTCTCCAGCTCTGCTACTGTTGCTGCCTCAAGGAATGCTCATTCTTTCTCCCTAGCCTCTCTTTACCAAAACTACGTCTTCAGGCTCATCCCAAACATTACCTCCTTTGTAAACATTTTTCCCAACCAGATGGAATCTTCTCCCACCAACCTACTGAACAACTTAGTACTTGCTTACGGTACTTAAATCATTATGCCGTGCATCTCACTGTTAAATGTGCAGTCCTCTTATACCCATAATCAGATTTGACTTTTACTTGAATTTTAGGTCTGCAAGTTGATGAAAATGTTTTAATGATAACAGACGATAGAGAGAAACTGGCACAGCCCCAGTAGGTGCCAGGCGGTGCCTTTCGGATGTGGGTGGAGAAAATGCCAACAGAGAGAAAAGTAGCTCCAGATAAAAAGTGTTCATCTGATAAGTTTCATATCTCATAACAGTTCTGTTACCCTCACTGTGTTACTTGGTTCGAATCCACACTTCCCTTTTTTGATTTTAGGTTGCTGTACCTCCCCCGTAAATAGGCTGAAGGAAAAAAAAGAAAAGAATAGACAAAACCAAAAGCTAATATAAAGAGATTAACCTAAAAAAAAAAAAAAAAAAAAAAAACTGCATTGGGCTGGCCCCATGGCTATTCCAAGCGCAACGGTATATTATAATAAATACCACCATCAGTGCTACCCTGTTAATATTTCCCACTGTCACATGCTGTGTGCATTACAAAACACTGTAAACTGGGTAGTTTATAAACAACAAGAAAGTTATTTCTTGCATAGCTCTGAAATCTGGGAAGTCCATAATCAAGAAACAGACAAATTTGATGCCTGGATGAGAGCCTGCTTTGTGGTTCATAGATGGTGCCTTCTTGCTGCGTCTTCCTTCACATGGGATAAAGAGAAGGGGCTAGGTGCTCCCTGAGGACACCTGAGCAGGGCATTCATTCCAGCTCATGAGAGTTCTACCCTCATCATTCCCTATACCATCACCTAGGGGATTCGAATTTAAACTTGGGAACTGGGGAGGGGATGGAATACATAAACTTTCAGACCACAGCATTAGCTGGTCTCATTTTAACAGCTGGAAAAAAACAAGACATAGAAGAGAATTCAGTATATTATGTTACTAATAGATTATTTAAAAATAAGAGAAGATAGAATGAAGGAAGGAAGAGGGAAGAAAGGATGTAGGGAGACTTCAACAGAGTTAAAAGTGCCAGTAAAATATAAACAAAGAGCCTATGGTATAAAACTCACTCACAGGGGCAGCAGGTGGTATGGTGGTTAAGGTGTTGGACTCCCACATTGCCGACCGTGGTTCAAGTACCAGAGCTAGGCTTGCTTTCTCACTTTCTCTCTCTCTCTCTCAGGCAAGTGCAAATTTAAAATAATAATAATAATAAATACAAATTAAATAAATAATTCATTTAAAAAATCTTTTTAAAAATAAAATTAAAACTTACACTCATTGGACCAAATCATGGTTGAATGACATCTATATGATATACGAGAATGAATACTTTTGTGAACAAATACTCTCCTCCAAAAACTAGAAAAGGGATCAGCAAACTACTGCCATAGGTCAAATCCAGCCCAAAGCTTGGTTTTGAAAATAAAGTTTTATTGGAACCCAGCCATACTCATTCATTTACATATTGTCTGTAGCTGTTTTCAGGCTATGACAGCAGAGTTGAGTAGTTGTGACAGGAACCATATGGCATGCAAGTCTAAAATTTTACTATCTTGCTTTAGAAAAACTTGCAGGGCCCTGATCGAGAGTGTACTGTTCTCCAAGTTCTACTTCTCTCGCTAGAGAAGGAAGATGGGACAAGAACGATGAACTGAAAGCAGTCATGAGTCCCCCACTTCATGAAGAAAGAAACAGTAGTTTCCTGCAGAGTTAAGTGTTCAGACCATTTCAGTGATGCTCAAGTTTAGCAAGATAAGTCAGACTTATTACAGGAATAAGCAATACTCCCCTCTTTGGGCACCTTCCTGCAGGGACACTTTCCTACTTTGGTAAAAGTATACCCACTCCTATTTGAGGAGACAGGCACTATTTCCTTTATGCAAGAAGATGAGGATTCCCTGTGAGTTCTCTACGGTCTTACAAGCACCAGACAACTGCTCTGCTTTCAAGCCAGACTGCACAAGAGTGAGTTAGAGCAGTCTTTCTATCTAAAAGCTGATTATTAACTGTGACTTCATTGAATCAAAAAATTCCCTAAACTAAAAGGTCTCAAATCCTGAGGCATCACTTAATCGGTGGTTTAAAGAAAAATCCTTGTGAGGTCGGTCTTGGAATTTATATTCATTTATTAGGATCAGAGAGTTTTTTGATTCAGTGTTTGGCATTTGAGGCTGGCTGAGAAATAATTATAATCAATACATATTACCCTAACAGGTTTGCTCAATTTTAAAGAGAGTATTTGGGTGAAATGACCAATTTTCTTCCTAGTGTGAATATAAAAGTAAATGGACTTTCAAGTAATTCCAAATAATAAAGGACAATGCAAGAATTCATTCACACACACACACACCCCCACCACCACCACCAAAAAGAAAAAAATTCCAGGGCCATTAATCAGCCTAATTCTCTTCTTCTGGGTGCAAAGAGTGCAAAATCTTTCCAAAAAAAATGGGGAGGTGAGAAGAATGAGAAATTTCAAAACTCTGCCAATTCACTGAAATTCAATCTTTGATGACAAGTCACAAATGTGCCTGTCACACATACATTTTTAAACACTCATGTCATTACATATTTTCTTGTATTATAAAGAATGACAGCATCACCTGAAATGGGTTTTCCCCAGCAACATTTCCTTTTTCTTTTTTAAAAAATAATGTTGCCACAGGGCATGTGCACTTGCCAGAGAGAGAAGGAAAGTAAGAAATCAACCACAATGGAGCATGGTCACATCGTAATCCCTTCTCCTCCAATTCTCCCTTTCAGGATTTTGGGCATGCACACGTACCAGGTACACTTTCCAAGTCACCAGGTCTGAGACTAGACCATGCAGTCCATCATGTGGGATCCAGCCACCTGGATGGATCTTCCTTTAAGATTTTCAAACAGAGAACAACAGTAAATTTATCATATTCAAGTATATCATGAATTAAAACAATTTCTTGAAAATTTTTCTCTATGGGGCCAACAGGTAACATGGTGGTTAAGAATGCTGGACTCCCACATGGCCAACTTCAGTTTGAGTCCCAGACCTGGTGGTTTGCTTTCTCCCTTTCTCTCTCTCTCTCTCTCTCTCGGTCTCTCGCTCTCACTCTGTCCTTCTCTGGTCAAATTAAAATAAATAAGCAAACAAGTAAATGAAGTTAAATAAAATAATCCTCTTATAAAAAAGCTTTCTCTATGTTTTTTTCAGCTAGGACACTATATTTCAGTTTTATCTTAAGAATTTCACTTGATCAATTCAGTTCTTCAAGTCTATCACATCCCCACAAATAATTTTGTCAAATATACTAACATACTATATTTCATCAAATAGAGAAATATACTAATTATTCACATCCTTGTTATTACCAACATTCTAGTCTTTATCCTGACCATTCTACTGAAAGTGCTGTATATACTCTCACCACCCCGTCTTCCTAGCCAAAACAAATGTCTTCTTTTGGTTTTATTTAATTTGTTGGCATTTGAGCATTCCTTTCTTCATGCACACTTTTAAATCATTGAATTATACAACTTAGGGCTCCAGGTGTCCTTCAACCTACATGACAATTTGCTTCCACTGTATCTTTCAAGTCCAGGCCTTAGCTTTTCCATAGCAGTATGCTAAACTTCCTCCTTCAAAGTCTCACTTCAGTTTCACTAGCCAGCTTCTTCTGCATCTGGACCTCTTAGCATCTTTCTTTTCCTCTCTGCCAAAAATCAAGACTAGATATTCTGTCAACAGCTCTGAATAAACACTTATGGTCTTGGGCAAGTAACCTGACCTTCCCTGGGCTTCTCTTTATTCTAGTGTCAATTATGTGGATTCTTCAGGAAAAGATGAAAGAGTAGGGGCTTCAGCGCTAGGAGGAGGAGCACAAGCAAAGGACTAGCATTGAGAACTCTTGCAGCACTGGCAGGACAGCAGGAAGGACTCCTGTTCTAGATTAAAAGTATAACTGGGAGGCAGTATAAAACAGCAGCGAATATGAAAGTGGGCTCTCCAAGAGGCACCCAACAAGAAATTGTTAATGGTTCCAAGAGAAGATTAAGCTAGACTATACTCTAGCAGTCACATTGCAGGGAGACGGCCTGAGAGGGAATGCGGCCTGGGAAATAAAACAGGAAGCTATTTCATGATAATTCAGGCATGAAGAGATGAAGACTACTTGCTTAATGAAGTCGAAAATCAATCTCCCATATTTAAGGTCTTTCCAACTTACCTATTCAGTTTACCTCTCATTACTCTCTTACAAGGAATTTCTCTTGCAGCCTATTACTACCCAAGTCAAGTACCTCCACATAGCCCCACCACCAATGGTATATCATGCACATCTGATCAGCTCCCCCACCCCTTTCAGCCATGAAGAGCTGCATTTCCTTAGAGGTCTAGCTAACACCCAAACTTCGTTAAAAATTTCCCTAACCATTTCAACCCATAATAATCTTTCTTAAAAAAAAAAAAAAAAAACTTACTGTATATGCAGCATACAAGTTAGAACTTCACTATTTTTCAGTTAATGTTTGTTAACTTTATATTATCAACTATATATTACAAGGCATTTGGGGACAATGATTATGCCTGGATTTCTTTATTATTGTTTTTGTTTCTTGTCTAGCTCTGCATTATTTTAAGTCAAAAATCACTACTTAGGTGTTCTATAAAAGACTGTACTGAAAACCAAGTCAAGCCCATTCTGGGTACTCTGTTGCCACTGTTATCAGTAGCTCAGGAGACTGGGTGAGGCTCAGAATAGTGGGTGGAATTCCATCTCAAAGTTCTCCTCCTGTCATCCACTAAATCATAGTAAGATCTCCCTTAATACCACTGTACAGAGACAACTGAGGAAAAGGAAGAAGAACTTCCTGCTGCCCAGCTGGTTATCAGACTGTTAGCTCTTAGAACAAGGGTCACAACTGAACCCTCAAGCCATAGCTAACATGCAGAGGTGTTCCGACTGACCTACACAGCATTTTAAAAATATATATTTATTATTACTATCACATAAATGGCAGACATTTGTCATATATTAAAAAAGAAGATCAGTTGGTGTCGTGGTAATTGAGGCAGCCAGATCCCACCCAGCCAACTGTACAGCTAAATCCTGGACCTAGTTACTTGAAATGTGTGTACATGCCCAAAATCTTGAGAAGAGAATGGAGGAAAAGGGATTGTGGAATGGCCAATCCCTCTGGGGATTCTTTCTTTCTCTCTCTTTCTCTCTCTTTCTCTCTCTCTCCCTCTCTCACTCTCTCTCTCTCTCTGTCTTTCTGCCTCTCTCTGGCAAGTGCACACACTCTATAACCTGATTTTTAAAAAGAAGAGGGCAGGAAAGGGGAAAAGGAGGAGGAGGAGGCTAAGGAGAAGACCCTGAGACTTGGGCTCCCTTTAACAACACCTGTATATCAGACAATAGTAGGTCCAAACTCTCAGATGAAAAACTACTTGGTAGTCATTCAGCAGCTGCTTCCCTTAGATGAAGCATAACTTGCTTGTCCACTACAGTTCTTACCATTTCCTATTGCATTATATCAAGGCAGATTCACTGCTTTTCGGTACCTGTCTGGCTCTGCGAACATATGTTTTTGTTAACCAGGTTTGATTAGAAAGCAGACTGACTATAAGTGAGTAACCTGCTAGCCAATGTCAGGCTCAGGAGGCAGCTCCTACTCCAGACAATTTCAGCACACAAGAACACGCAGATGTCAGTGACCTGCTTAGACCATCATATGCTCACAACCTAGATATTCACTACGAATGTCTGCCTGTCCTAGGCACCTAACCATGTCTTGATAATTGACCTTAATTCCTGCTTTCTGCCTCTGCTTGGCAGAGTGATCTGTGTTCTGCCCTGAGTGTTCCCTGACCAATCAGTTATAGCTACAATGACTTCAGAAAGATGAGAACTTCATCTCCTGACTTTAATGACTTATCTTAGACTTTTCACCCTCAGTTCATTTCCATACAGTGTCATGATTCAGATTCCAGAGTGGAACCAATTCTGCAAATAATCCATTGGGATGAATGGGCTGACTGTGTCATTTTAAATGATGTCAATAAGAAAACAAAAGCCCAGGACCTTCAGTCACAGTAAATCAGTTATAGCCCTGCTTCTGGCTTGAGCTAGAGTTCAATGGTACCTAGTTTAGAGAAAGCCCAACGACTATTAATATGTAGACTAAAGAAACTAAATGGCCTTTTATTATTTAACAAAGAAAAGTTAACACTGATTTTTTTTCACAATTATGTTTTCCTTATCAGTACCAGCAAGAAATAGCTGTTATTTAATCTTTCAGTTCAGTGAGGCCCAGCAATTTTCCTACTTATTTCTATATAATTCTGCTAAAAGGATTCCTAACTCTAGGATTTTAATTTACTATACTTTGTATAAAATTGGTTCATTATTTTAAGAAACTAACTCAGACATATGTTTACACATAAGCTTCTCCTCTTCCCCCAAATACTATATTTTTGGGTTTTGAGTACCTCTCATTCAAATTATAAAACTTTAGTAGACAATAAGAAACATCTATTTAGTTATCTCATCATGGAGCACGGTTTTCCAGAAAACCACAACAGCAGCAGCACTTTCTTAGCATCATATTGTTAGGTGCAGTAATTCTCAGAACAAAAGTGAAGATAAGAATATACATAAGTCACTTTTCTCCACACTCTATGAAAATTAAGAACAACATCTTCTTATGACTAGCTCCTTCTTAAGAGAAAGTATACAATTATAAATAGGCCTTCTTTGCTTTAGTAACTTCAGTGAATACTTACACTTTTATCATTGCTATAATCTTCCTTCCCTATATTCTGGGGACCACAACATACCAGCTGAGAAGATCAGAGGTACACAAGCAGGCCCAAGTGGAACAGACATGGGAAGCTGGTCTACACCTGATCTATACACTATTCAGCATGGCATCTGCTTGCTGCTACAGGGACTATGGAAGCCACAGAGTTGTATAATATTTCCCTTTGATTATAAGAGTTCATGCTGGATTTCTACCACTGCAAATACAGAATTCTAATAAATGCAGAAATATTTTTCTACTGACTAAGTTTTTATGTAAATGATTTATTGAACTTGACTTACTTCAACCAACAGTAAAATGCTCACTCTGAAGTCAGGCTTTATTTTCAAAATAAATTCACTCTAACCCATCAAAGAACCATATATAGAGTATAATAGTAAGCAAAAATTATATCACTGAATATTAATAGCATTTTCATTCTAACATCAAATAATTCTATTAGTGGGTATAATATAATAGGTACACTTGGTAATACAAACTTATGAATGGATCATGGTTTATGACAGTGTAATGAAATTTCACTGTAGCAAATCAATAGGATAAGAGGCAGGAAGAAAGTTAGAAAAGGGAAGCAGGTAAAAGGGGGCTGGAATATCTGTCTACATACATAGAAAAACTGATTAGGGCAAAAAATTCTCCACTCAGATAATGTAGGTGGGAGATATCCAGTGGGGAAGGTCTAGCTGATTAAGCTGTATAGGATACAGCCAAAGAGATATTGGGTTGCTGGAAAAGTCATGATGCATTTTTCACCCAATAAATGAGTGGGCCCAGCCACATTTGATAGAGCTAGTGAGATGAATCAGTGGGCCCAGCCACATCTGATACAGCCATTGGGATGAAAGCAATCAGTGAGCCCAGCCAATGATCAATCAATACAACACAGGTTAAAAAATTATAAACCCCACAGAAAGTAATTACTGGGGCCCTTGAGCCACTCTTTCTCTCTCAGGCCACTCCTATGGCTCGGAACGGTACTTTTCACTTAATAAACGTTGCTTTAATACCCTTTGCTTTTGCTACTGGTGTGTTTCGTTTAATTCTTTGTTCAAAACACCAAGAACCTGGACATCAACGGAGCCACCGCACAGCAGGTATGTAGTTAAACTCTATGCTATCTCAATCTCTAAAAGTGCTACTTTACCCTTCACTTGCTTGGGATGGTGAGTTAAAGCTACACTGATGTTGGTGAAGAATACCCTAACCCTAGGAATTCAGAAAGTTTATTTTATTTGGGGGCTTAGACTATCAACTACAGGCCTAGTAATTAAGTGAAGAGCATCCAGATGCAAATAATATGTAGAGCAATTCTTACTGCAAATTTCCTTTTTAGAGCTGAGGCAAAACTTTAGGAACTTAAAACTTAAAAATCCTCAATAGGTATTCTGGATTATTTCTGGCATGCTAAAGAGTGTTTCTGTTTGGTTGGATTGTTTGTTTGTTTTTGCTGTTAGAATATTTTCATCTTTTTGTTTTAGTGGGTTTTTTTAACTAATTATTTATTTTTAATTTATTCATTAATTTATTTTAATTTGACTAGAGAGAGACGGAGAGAGAGAGAGAGGGAGAGAGAGAATGCAAGCCACCAGGTCCAGGACTCGAACTGTGATCGGCCATGTAGGAGTGTCCAGTGCCTTAACCACCATGCCAATATGCTGGTCCCCTGTCCTAGTGTTTTACTTTCTTTGAAATTAACTAAAGATCTAGAAAGACATTAATGTGGCAATGTAAGTATTTCATTTATAGGAGATAAATCATTTCACCATTATTTTGGAGGAAAAACAACTTTACAATTTTGGCAAACAGGTTCCACCTTTCTCTTACTGGCTAGCTAGGAAAGTGAGAACATAATATAATGTTAGAATTCCTAAAACAGAAAATATGAGAATTTGATATTGAGAAAAAAAGAATTAGATAATGAACCAAGGAAAGCTTTTTTGCTTTGACCCTCAAGTAGGTGAGTAGCAGCAACATCAATTTCAAATAAACATGAAGACTACTCAAGCTAATAAGGCCCAACAAATCAAAATGAAGATACTGTAGCTATAAATTGTGGAGTAAGGTGATTATATGAATAACAAGCTTGCATGGACTGGTTTTAAATGACATGGAAGAGTTCCGATTGGAATATATGGAGGTCAATGAGTATGTGTTACAAGAGTTTCTGAGGAAACTGTTATTCCAATGGAGTGCAGTAATTGCTGAGACCAAATTAATTATGCTTGGTAATCGCATATCTAATATGTATATTTTCCACCACAGGGTGCAAAGAAACTGATTTAAATTGCTGACCTCCATTCTCACTTAGACTCCATAACCCTTGGGTACAGAGTGGAAAACTAGTCAACTGGAAACTAAAAATGAAAGTTTAATGAGGTATAAAAACCCATGTTTCACTTAGGAAAAAAGAAAATAATTTTTCCCATTGGATAGAATGTATAAAAATATGTTCCCTAACCTTTTCTAAAGTCTACAGTTTATATTCTGCCAAGCCATATTTCTAATAATTATCAAGATGAATATCTATTATCATTTATTAATTACTACAACATACAAGGCAATTCGTATAAGTATTGTCTTCTTCCCTGGCAGTTGTACGTTCCATTAACTCTCTGAACATTAGGTTAGGAAGGCAGAAATTTCTCTTTAGACTGAAATAACCACAGGCTAAAATAGGAGGCTGAGAGAGGCTAGCACAAACTGAAAACACAACCCAAATCCTCATCTCTGATGAGCCCAGGCCCTTCTTAAGTTTCCTTCTCAGAATTTGTTTCCTGACACTTTTATTATAGTTTCCCTCATACTAATCATAGCCTAGTCACTTGGATTCTACCTCTTCTCTGCAAAATATCAACAAACCCCTCCCCGAAGTAGCTGCCTCCAGGCCATACTTTGTACCATATTTTAACGAACACTATATATATGGGCCTAACTAACTGGATTCTGTGTCTCTTCAGGACAATCTATCGATAATTTTGAAGGTACCCAACCTCAACTGCTGCCATAAATAAAGAAAATGAAGTAAACTTTAGCACAGCATGGTTAATATGCAATCCCATTTAAAGACAGAATACATATTAGATAATTTGTATGACAGCCATTCATTCTAATAATATTATTAAATAAAAGGGATTTCCCCCCAAAGTTTAGTTGACATACTAATCTTACACAGAAAACTAATTTCTAAATGACTTATTTCTTTTTTATTTTATTTTCCCATTAGATAGAATGTATAAAGATATTTTAGTTTTTGCTATAGGGCCCAAGTGCTTACCAGAGAGAGATAGAGAGGGTAAAGAGAAATCACTCCCCATGGGTGCTGGCCATACTGCATCCCTTCTCCTCCAGTCTCCTCTCAGGAATTTGGTCAGGCACGCACACACGCCTTGCGTGATTTTCAAGACACCGGGTCCAAGACTTGAACCATGTAGTCAGCCATGTGGAATCCAGTGCCTTAACCTCCACACCGCCTACTAGCCCTTGAAATGACTTTTAAGGCTTCTTAGGTAATTTCAGCTTTTAGGTAATAAAATAATTCAATGGATCTTTATGCGATAAATATTTTTAACAGAACTCACCATCTGAACAAAATGCTGACAAACCAGTCATGCAAATACTGAGTTAAATAATTATTTAAGAAGCTCATTTATATTATCATACTGATGATCATATATTTTTACCTTGAGAAGGTATGTGGGAATGTTGCTGAAATCCACTGGCAACTTCAAAAGGAAACGCGCTGAAAATTCGCCAGTCTATAGAAAGAAAGGTATAATAATAAGATTAAAATCAAAAATAGACTGTGAAGTGACAATTATAGTCAAGGCCACAAGTTCAACCTGTTCAAAATGCAGGCATCTTTGATTTGGGTTTTCCAACATTAGGCAAGCAAAAACGGTTAGAAAAGTAGAGGAGGATCAAAAATAATTCTTAAATTATTAGTTACTAAAAAGCACAGTTTGAATCTTAAAAATCTGCACTTTAAATGTGTAATAAAATTATAATGCACTAGTATTACCTTTTTGTTTCTTCAAAGTATGAAAAGAATACATGAATGTATAATTATTTTTTTTTAAATCCAAACAATAGAAATAGGCCTACCCCTTTGATTCATCTGCTTTTACTAAAGCATTCAGACCACTTCACCAATCATTTATATCCCACAAGACTGATGACCTATATCACCATCCTTTGCAATACGTGTGGAGGTACACACAAAGGTTAAACTTCTGGTCATGTGCCTTCTAACCATCAGTGGATACACCATATAAGTTCCAAATCTCCTGACAGCCGACTAATACCATCATCATCATCAACTAATATTTTTTAGTAATCCATGAACTAATCTCTATAGGAAAGATGTACAGAAATCTAGTGATTTGTGATATTTAACTAAGCTATTTTTAACAACTCCTTATTTTTTTTTTTTTATAATTTGCCAGAGAGAGTGCATTTGCTGCAGGTGAGGAGGAGAGTGAGAAAGCACCCCTATGGGGATAATCACACCACAATCCCTTCTCCATTTCTTCCTCTTTTGGGGATTTGGGGCACACAAGCAAACATGCCTGACCTATTTTTCAAGCCACAGGGTCCAAGACTTGAACCAGGCAGTTGGCCTTGTGGGATCCAATACCTTAACCACTATGCCACTGGCGGGCCCAACAACTCCTAGTTTTTAAAAGAGAAAATTCGGACAAAAGAAAAAAAAGTTTCCCTTTCAGTTTATGACGGAAAAGGTTAGGGAGTCACATTATAAAACACCTCTAGAGAGATGTTCTCCAAGTGTGTCCTACAGAGACCCAAGAGTTTCAAGAGATCTCGGCAAAGGCAATCAAAGTACGTGCTGAGCTGGGGGGGGGGGGGAGGGACTTGAGCCTCCTACCAGACGTCTCTCTGTGCCATCATGCAGGACAGCCTGGGATCCCGACATAATGGGTTTCACTCTGCTGTGTTTAATAACAAAGGACTCCAGTGATGATCTTGAACTATTCCACAGAATAGATCTCTATCCTTTTCATATGGTGACTACCAAAGAGTTCCCAATATGGTCACTGCCTTCCCCTCTTTGTGCAGCACAAACTCCCCAAAACATATCTTTAAACATAGCAAGCATGCACAAACACTTTTTATGGCTGTGTAGATGAACGCACATAAGCACACACGCACACCTCTTACAGATGATCCCACAACCATCTCTGTTCCTGCCAACACCCAGAAACTGGCTTCAAGGGTCTGGCCCTAATTTTAAAACTCAGGCCTAAAATCTCACAGACAGGAATATCAACTTTGAGCTCAAAAGATAATGATCCCGAGCATCTGCCTATTTGCTGTTTCACTGCTTACATCTTTTACATCAGCTTCTGGCTAAGGAAAGAGCACTTTATCTCCAAAGTCTAACCCTGTGAGAGGAAAGGCAGAAAAGGGAACTGAATAGACAGATTGAAAGTTGATGCCAGCCAGATAAAGCCACAGAAGCCACTGTGCCACCAAAAATGCCAATGGTGAGATGCAGGACTGATGCTCAGAGTTGGGCAGCTAGTCTCAGCACCAAATGACACCATGTGCAGGCAGCTGCCAACCCAACACTGGAGAGAATCTTAAGAGCTACCTAAGGATCTACAGACTGCTCATCATGGAAGGTGGGACGAGGTTTGTAAGATCCTAAGGTAAGTCTTGCCCTCTGTTATAGCCCAAGAATGACAGAAACATGTGGTTTGGGTGTTACATTAAACTCCTAGAAGATACTAAAACCAACCTACCCGATTCTGCGTATTTGGATCAAGACTTTCTCTCCCTCACCCCAAAGGCAAGGTTGCACTAAGCAATACCTTCTCCCATCCTGCTGCAAGTAAAATAAACCTAACTGTATTTAACTATAGAAAGCCACATGTAGATAATTTTTATAGTATAAAATTCAGTTGATTCTACTTTCAAAATATTCGATTTGAAGAGGTTGGGGAAAGGAGCTAGGGAGACGATGATGAACCAAACGCAACTCATTTCTTCTTTATTTTTTATTTATAGGAGCAAATCACCTACTAATAACTAGCTAGTTCAATCTACTAGTATAAAACGTCAACCTGTAGGTTAAAATGGCAATTTCAAAACTTTTAGTTTGTTAAACACAATGGCTATTATGAATGTATTTTTGAAAATAACAAAAGGCATGAAATGTAGGATTTTAAAAATTAAAACTCCTGGACATATACGGTAAGAGAAACAATAATTACATACCACTTGGGCCCATTTAAACTGCTAGTTATTTTAGGACATGGACTGCATTTTAGCTTTTTTGCCCTATTTTAGCTCATACAATATATTTTTATTTTACCAGCTATTTTAGACAGACATTCTTTTAAAAATTCTCAGATGGTCCCCACTTGATCCCTTCTCAGAATGTTGATCCTAGAACTAATATAATTTTTTATTTATTGGCAACAGGCTGATTTACACAACTAAAAGTCTAATTTTTTTAAAATATTGGTCCCAAGACTGATATAAATTTGTGTTTATCAGCAACAGGCTTATTTACACAACTAAATTTATAACAAAAGCAAGTTAAGACTATGAGGGGAATGTATTCTACAAAAACCACATAAAGCATTTTATGATCTCCAACTTTCAAACCTAGCCTACATTTTTAATTTTGGCATTGAAATAATAAAGGAAGCAGTACTTGTTTCCAATAGCACTGGATATATTAAAGACAAAGATTCAAGAATTCAGTTTTCGGGCCAGCTGGTGGTGTGGTAGTGAAGGCAGCTGGATCCCACATGGCCAACTGTGCAGTTCGAGTCTCAGACCAAGGGCTTGTAAAACAAGCTGGACACATCCACAGGCATACACAAAATCCTGAGAAGAACATGGAGAAGTGAGGCATGGCATCCCCGCTGGAGGGTGCTTTTTCACTTTCTCTCCCTCTCTACCTTTCTATGTCTCTCTCTAGTGAGCACACGTGCCTGCAGCAAAAAAAAAAAAAAAAAAAGAAAAGAAAAAAAAATCAGTTTTCCATCTGCCGCTGATTCTCCTTATAACCTATAAATGAATCTTCCTCTGTAAACCTGAGTAAATGGTAATGTAAAACCTATCTTAATGTAAATTTAAGTTATAAACATTATATGCAGAGTAAAACCCAAGTGAAAAATCTTTGTTCCACCTCAGACAATGACTTTCCATGCATTTTTATATTTGAAGATCCAACAGTTATGCAAGCAATTTACGGTCACTCTGTTGTAACACCGAAGATTGCTTCCACAGCAATCCTTCCTGTAAGCTGAAAATGAGACATTTAGATGCAGCCAAGTGAACAGAATAATTTGATTTTTTTTCTTTTTCCTTTTTTTTTTTTTTTTTTTTTTTTAGAAAAAAAGCTTTTTGTCATAGGGTGTATGTACTCGACAGAGAGAGAAAGTGAGAAATCTCCCCTCGGGGCTGTTGTCATGCACAGTACATTCTTGTCCATTCTTCTCTTGGGATTTTGGGCATGCACACACGTGTGTCGGCATGTTTTTCAAGCTGCCAGATCCAGGACTTGAATTGCACAGTCAGTCATAGGGGATCCAGCACCTAATAATTTTTTTTTTTTTTTTTTTTTTTTTTTTTTTTTTTTTTTTGTCAGTCCTTGGTCAAATCTTCTCTTGGATAGATGCAGAAAATTATCTGACCTAGGACTGTTAAAATGTCAGCCACTCTGCCAACTGCCTTGATGGCAATGTCCCCAGCATTAGCAATAAATATGTGCATCCTTTCTTTTTTCAAGTTATCCTATGTTGGCAAGTAACTTAAGCAGCAAGACTCGGGAGTTTTGACAGTTTATAAGATCTAAGCTTTTCTTGCTTTAACAGCAGCTGTGTTACAGTTTTGTTCTCCTTTTGGAAGTGACAGGTAGACATCTTGTACAGAACGGTTTCCAAACTCAAGGTTGCTTTGTATAAGGAAATTTTTGACACACTTCTCTTATCAACAAATAAGCTTTTATCTAAAATTGACTGCTCTTACCACTTAAGATAGTTGTGGCCATTACAAGAAGTGCAACTTGACAAAAATCTATAAATACAGTGGAGAAATAACTAGTTTCATTATATTGCTGCTTGGTTAGTAAATTGGCAAAACCTGTGTGGAGAACATTCGGGTGATGAAATTATAAACATATATAATCTTTGATCCTGCTATGCTTTGCCCCCTGGCATGGTGGTTAAGGGACCCAGATCCTACAAGGCCAAATGCAGTTCAAATCCTGACTCCAGCAGCTTGAGGAACAATGCTGAGCATATGTGTGTGCATGCCCAAAGTCCCGACAGGATGAAGAGATGGAGAAGGGACTGCAGTGTGACCTATTGGGAGGTGCTTTCTCTCTTTCTCTCTTTCTTTCTCTATCTCTGACAGTATATACTCTCTCTGGCAATTAAAAAAGAAAATCTTTGATCCATCAATTCCACTTCTATTATCTTCCAGACATACTTGAACACATGCAAGATGACAGAGACATATTTACAAGATTACTTATTACAATATACTTTGTAATAGGAAAAACAAATTTACTATCCAACAATAAAGTTCAGATTTGCCAAATTATGGTCAAAATATATATGAGGTCATCAGGAAAGTCATGATATATTTTTCTATGTTTTCCTATGCAAAAAATGCATTATGACTTTCCTGACAACCCAATAATTATAAGTTCAGTATCCCTTACCCAAAATGCTTAGGAACTGAATTCTTTCAGATTTTGAATTTTTTTTTTTTGAAGTAACTGCATATGCATAATGAGATATTCTGAGGATGGGACCCAAGTATAAACACAAGATTCATTTATGTTTCACATATACTTTATACACACAGGTTTCAGGTATTCTACACAATGCTGTGGTATTGCAGCATTTTCACTGTGAACTGTCACATGAAGTCAGGTGTGAAATTTTCCACTTATGGCATCATGTCAGCACTGAAAAAGTTTCTGATTTGGGAACATTTGGATTACAGATTTTCAGAGAAAGGATGCTCAACCTGTAATCTACAGTTGCAAAATAAATAAATGAATAAATAAATAAAGAGGGAGCTCCCTATGTGTTTATAAGGAAAAACATAATCTCTGAACTATATTAAGTCAAAAACAAGGTGTAAAAAAATGCATATGTTACCATTTGTATAAAATGGAAAGGAATATATATCTTTAAAGAAACTAGAAAAAGCTCTATTAGTGGTTATTTAGGGTGAAAGAGGAGAAGTGGTGTAACCCAGGTAGACACAGGAAAATGGAGGAGGAGAGACTTATCACTACGTAACTGTTCATAGACTTTGATTTTTGAACAATGCAAATATATTACCCAATCAGAAAAAAATTTCAAAAATTAAAAGCATGTATAATGAAATGTTCACACTTCATGCATTCACTTAATTATTTCATTCAACAAACCTTTTCTGACCACATACTATGCCAAGTACTATGTTAAGTAATGAAATCTTTTTGGGGGGTGGGGGTGGGGGTAGGGTAGGAAACAGACTGAGTCATTTGAATGTTTGTATAAAACAGTTTTAAAAATCTGAAGGGTTGGGGCCAGGCAGATGGTGTAGCGGTTACAACACTGGACTTCCACATGGCCAACCGCAGTTTGAGTCCTGGACCTGGTGGTTTGAAACTCACTCATGTGTGTACATATGCATGCATGCCTAAGATCCCAGGAGACGAATGGAAGAGAAGGGATTGTGGTGTGGCCATCCCCTCTGGAGGATGATTTTTCACTTTCCCTATCATTGTCTCTGTCTCCCTCACTCACTCACTCCAGTGAGCATACAACCTAGGGCAAAATCCTCTTAAAAAACAAAACAGAACAAAAACAAACAAAAACTGAAAGGTTTTCTTACCACTTGAAATATAATTTTCCCAACTTTTGCCTTTTGCTCCATAGAGAAGGCTTTAAAAAGTCCACTCAGCTGGTCTGTTAACGCTTGCTGGCTCCCTTCACGCCAAGAATGTTCTACGAGAGGTGCATCCTATTGGGCTGTCAGAAAAAGTCACTCATTTTGCATAGAAAAACATTGAAAAAACACATCATGACTTTTCTGACAACCCAGTACATCTAATGGCCAAATCACCCAGATTTCAGAGCAAACAAGTAGCCTCACAAATACAACCAGGTGGCACAATGCTGGTCCTTTGTCACATGCTGTTCTGTAAGTGTAGGCAACGGAAATTAAAAGGATTTCCTCTGTGCTTCATATGCTTCCGTAAAACAAAGTCTTTCTACTTGACACATCCTGCTGCTCAATGAAACTTCAATTTTCTCCTGATATCTCTATATTTTATAAACAACAATAAGATTACTTTTAAATACCAGCAAGACAGTACAAATTACTATTAATATCTTTAACATTGGAGTTATAAAGTACTATAGGTACACATACACTGCTTTATATGAGTAAGGTAGAAACCTGAGAGAGAAACTATTTTGAGCAAGGTCCTCAGTAGTTTTGCTGACAGATAGGTCAAAATATACTGTAACAAATTCCATTACAAAAACAATAAAAAAGGGAGCCTGGGGAACCAGCGGTTAGCATAATGGCTATGTCGCTGGACTCCCATGTAGTTGACCGTGGTTCGCATCCCGGACCCGGTGGCTTAAAACTCACGCCAGGCACGTGTGCATGCGTGCCCAAGATCCTGAGAGGAGAATGGAGGAGAAGGGATTGCGGCGTGACCATCCTGGGGGATGATTTCTCACTTTCTGTCTCTATGTCTCTTTCTGTCTGTCTGGTGAGTGCACGCGCCCTATAGCGAAAACCTCTAAAAAAAAAAAAGGGGGAGACTGTGTCATGAGTTGGTTTATTTTAATAATGCTTATCTCCTAACAGTTCCATGTGATTAAACACAAAAGGAAACAAACGAGTCTGGTTAATTCTTAGGAATGAACTGTAGCCGAGGTGACCACCACACCACACCCTTTCTGAGGAGCAACCACAGGCTTATCTCCAAGTCAAATGCCATGTGGGCCTAACTCCCTGCAAGTCCCCTGCATGCCCTGCTACCTGAGCTCCTCCTCCTCCATCCTCATGGCCACCAAGAAAAAGTCATCTACTTTCAGACCCTCCAGATATTTTGATTCTTCTCTTAGCATTCTTGCCATCTGCTCCTATCAAGCTAATCCAATGCTATCCAAGAGGACAATGATTCAAAGCACAAATGCAAGTCACATGTGCAATTTAAGATCATTTAACACATAAAAAGGAAAAAAAAGTAAAATGAATATTAATAGTATATCCCATAATATCTTAAAAATTAGCATTTTTACAAGTCATCGATATAAAAAATTTCAACAGAATTTTTTATACTAATTGTTTAATCTCTGGTGTGCATTTTTCACATGTATCATTCAGGCTAGCCATATTTCAAGTGTTCAAAAGTCAGCTAGCAGCTCCTGTACCAGACTGAACAGCTCCACACAGTGTCCCACCAACATTAATCCCTACATTAAGGCAGACACTCCCTGCCACAAATACCTGAAGACCTACTTAAGCTACCGAATATTATGAACCTGAAACACTACTGACAGACAAGCTTATAAATGTTACCAGGTGAGTGGGAATGATCATAGAACCCCCATGTCTCTTGTCACTAAGAGTCTTTTCTCTTCTTCCTCCAAATACTATGTAAATTTACTGTCTTTACTTCTCCATCTCCCTTTCTTGTACTCTTAAATCTAAACTTCCATCCTTAAAAGTCTGTCAGGACTGCTCTTGGGTATTAGGGGTTAGTGCAGTAGTAACATTGGACCCATTGAAAAAGGTCTTGGGTTCATATCCTGGGACCTCTCTGAGTATGCCAGAGGTTAGGTTCCTAAGTTATCTGCGCATGCTGATTTGGTCCAGCTGAGACTGGGTGTGGAGCATGGTGTAAAGACTCTGTTAGGGGTGTCTCTCTCTCTCTCTCTGTCTTCCTCTTTCTCTCTTTCACAGGAGAATAAACTTAAAACACCCATGGAAAGATAAGACTGCACATGACAGCGTGTAATTCTGGAAGAACTGCAGCAAATCCTGAGCCAGGAAATGCAAAAAAAAAAAAAAATAAAGCAATTGTTATTAAAATCATACAGAGATTCATGGCTTAAAATTCTGATATTAAAAATAACTTGGATTGGGGCCAGCAGGTGGCATGGTGATTAAGGTACTGGACTTCCATATGGTCAACCGTGGTTCAAATCCTGGACACAATGGCTTGAAAATCATGCTGGGTATATATGTGTGCCTGCCCAAAATCCTGAGAGGAGAATATATTATAGTGTGGCCATTCCCCCAGAGGGTGATATTTTACTTGCCCTCTTTCTGTCTCTCTTTGGCTAGCATGAGCACTCTATGAAAAAAAAAAAAAAAAAAAAAAAAAAAAACAAAACAAAAAAAAAAAAAAAAAAAAAAAAAAAACTAAACTAAAAAGAAGAAAAAATAAAAATAATAACTTGGCTCAAAGGGAGAGCAAAAGGGAGATCCTTGTGGCAATAGAATATCTATGTCTTGACTGCAATGATCCATAGGAATTACTCATGGAATGAAATGGCATAGAACTGGACACCTATACTGTACCAAAGTCAACTTCCTGGTTTCTACATTTTATTATGTTACGTGAAATGTAATCACTGAGGGAAACTAGACAAAAGATACCCAAGATCTCTCTGTACTATGTCACAACTTCCAATGAATCTATAGCCACTTCCAAATAAAATGTTTAATAAAATAAAAAGTAAGTACGCTTTTAAAAATAACTGTGATTATACAGGCACATAATAAATGTTCTTCATTTGGAACATGTAAGTTTGCATCCCAATGTATCACCTATTTTTAACCTGTTTATAAAACTTTGTATTTACTAAAAATTATAAAACCAGTTTAGACAAGAAATACAATGTTCAAAGCATATTAAAGGAGATGGGCAAAGTAGTAGGGAGAAATTACTTCACAAAAAAAGACAAAGGCAAAGAATTAATAAAGAGGATCTTTTTTCTTTTCTCTTTTTAATGTTTATTTTCACAAGTGTGCTTGCTAAAACCCTCTCACAGGAAGTTTAGGGAAAAAAGGAAGAGGACCTTTGCAAAGGGCAGAGAGAACACTGCATTTTGAATTAGCCAGCTTGTCAAAGATCGGAGCTCTCTTCTTTTCTACATGGATTTAAAATGTTCCCTGTGCCAGCTGATAGTAAGAGGAAGAGGCAGCTCAGGTTTTTAGGAGTCTCATATGTTTCGAGCAGAGACGGAAGGCTAAGAATATAATCATATGTCATAAAGAGAGCACTGTCTCTAATGGATATAGAACTGTGTAAGACAAAGGTACAAAAGAACTGTGCACGGTCTTGAATTCATTACAGAAAGTATCTGTCAGATTACTCAGACCAGAGAAACCAAAACACATGGATTTACATTCAGGCCAGGAAGAACATACTGATTTTTACAACATTTTAGTTAAGAATATATAAATCTTCATGTTTTTGTTAATAAATGTCAATTATTTAATATAAAATTCCTTTATTGGCCAAGCCTTGTGGTAGAGGCAGCAGGACATTGCTGTGTGATTCTGGAGCCATATAGGAAGGCCCTGGATTTTGTTCCTGGTCAACCTAAACACACCAAGTGCACCTGTGGCCATACCATGAGGCTGGAAGGCTTGGGAGACGGAGGAATCATGGCATGACAAGACACTATGGGAAGAAGCCCCCCCCCCTTATAAAACAAATGCATAGCATTTAAAAAATATGTATTTGGAGCCGGCAGGTGGCATGGTGGTTAAGGAGCTGGACTCCTACATGGTTGACTATGGTTCAAGTCCCAGACCTGGTAGCTTGCTTTCTCACTTTCCTTTTCTCTCTCTTGCTCATCAAATTAAAATAATAATAACAAATGGAAAGAAATAATTATACACACACACACACACATACACACATATAATGTCCTCTCGTGCTTCAATATGTCACCAAGACATAACAGATGTTATTCACTGGTCAGTAAACCAGTCATATATGACAATTCTTGTTCCCCACATACGTCATGCACCTGCGTTTTCTCCAATCATTTAACCCACCGACCTCCTCTAAGAAGGAAGGTTAGATACCGTCCACCTTCCTCCAGGATCTAGGTCAGTCCCAGTTTAGCAGGAAAAGACTTCCTTGGTCAGTCCAGCCCTTGATGATCAGCTTTCCTGCTGCATGTTTATACTACACTCTGTTATTTCATCTGAGATGCAATCTATCCAGTGTTGCTATTTCATTTTTTACAAATATGCACTGTGTCTTCTCAACTAAATTTTAAACCATCAGGAGCAAAAGCTATCTCTGATATATTTCCTTTTTTAACTGCAAACCTAGAATAGTAGAGTTTCCATAAATGTACATTACCCCTGCACCGACTTAGCCTATTAAACTGCATCTCATTGGTTTAGCACAGCATCCCAGTGCAAGAAAATAATTTTAAATATTGATTTTATAAACTTTCATAATAGCTACCTTCTCCATCTCTGTGCTATCAGAAGCAAAATATATGTTTGTATTACTTCAGTCAAGTCCTTAATAAAACAGTGAAATGACATTCACAAGACACCTGAGGACTGCCACGAGTTACACCCCGTCTTTCAGGGGTAGCTGTTTCCACTGACTGTATGCTTCTTTCTTAGTTGTTGGGATCTGTGGATAACAGATAATGCTTTATTGAAAATGCGATAATCTAAACCTATGATATTCACCTTCCCTAAAACAGTAAAATAAGTTTGTCATGACTGTTTTTTTAAGTTACCCTATTGTTATTCCAACTATCACATTTATTTTTACTTTTTTTTTTTTTTTGGAGAGATTTTTTGCTATAGGGCATGTGCACTCGCTGGAGAGAGAGAGACAGAGAGACAGAAAGTAAGAAATCATTCCCATGGGGGGATGGCCACACCGCAATCCCCTCTTCTCCTTTCTCCTCTCAGGATTTTGGATACACACACACACACACACACACACACACACACACACAAGATGTGAGTTTCAGGAGCTTTCCTGCTGCATGTTTATACTACACTCTGTTATTTCATCTGAGATGCAATCTATCCAGTGTTGCTATTTCATTTTTTACAAATATGCACTGTGTCTTCTCAACTAAATTTTAAACCATCAGGAGCAAAAGCTATCTCTGATATATTTCCTTTTTTAACTGCAAACCTAGAATAGTAGAGTTTCCATAAATGTACATTACCCCTGCACCGACTTAGCCTATTAAACTGCATCTCATTGGTTTAGCACAGCATCCCAGTGCAAGAAAATAATTTTAAATATTGATTTTATAAACTTTCATAATAGCTACCTTCTCCATCTCTGTGCTATCAGAAGCAAAATATATGTTTGTATTACTTCAGTCAAGTCCTTAATAAAACAGTGAAATGACATTCACAAGACACCTGAGGACTGCCACGAGTTACACCCCGTCTTTCAGGGGTAGCTGTTTCCACTGACTGTATGCTTCTTTCTTAGTTGTTGGGATCTGTGGATAACAGATAATGCTTTATTGAAAATGCGATAATCTAAACCTATGATATTCACCTTCCCTAAAACAGTAAAATAAGTTTGTCATGACTGTTTTTTTAAGTTACCCTATTGTTATTCCAACTATCACATTTATTTTTACTTTTTTTTTTTTTTTTGGAGAGATTTTTTGCTATAGGGCATGTGCACTCGCTGGAGAGAGAGAGACAGAGAGACAGAAAGTAAGAAATCATTCCCATGGGGGGATGGCCACACCGCAATCCCCTCTTCTCCTTTCTCCTCTCAGGATTTTGGATACACACACACACACACACACACACACACACACACACACACACGATGTGAGTTTCAGGCCACTGGGTCTGGGATTCAAACCGTGGTTGGCCACATTGGAGTCCAGAGATGGAACCATTATGCCATCTGCTGGTCCCACATTCACTTTTCAATGCTTGCAAATCATCTACTTAAGATCTGAGAGTGATTTCTTCTCAATATCTAGAAGGTTTTTACTTATTATGGTCTTCTAAGGTCTTTATGCTTCTCCATTTCTCAAAGACAAAGTCTCTGAGAGCACAGCTGCCAGCTTCGTCAGCACCCTCAAACAGACTCCCCTAGAGCCTGCAGAAGGCACTCAGCTCAGCCAGCACCTTGATTTTAGCCCAGGGAGATCCAGTCTGGACTACTACCTCCAGAACTGTAAGATAATAAATTTGCACTCACTAAAGTCACTAATTTCATAGCAACATTTTAAAGCAGCAATAAAAAACTAATATAGTCGATTTAGGGAAAAAAAACATGGCTCAAAATCCAGCTCCTTTCTTCCTGGCAGGGTCCTGTGTTTACCATTCAGACTTCTGATCTGAAATAGGATTCTATTAGCACGCTGTCCTTCAATTTGGTCCTGTATCATGCAAGGTCTAATTTGTTCATCCCTCAATACCCACCTTTACATCCTGTTTCTTGACCTACTCCCTGATTCTATAATAACACACATTCTTCTAATTTGATTTCTATACTCTCAGCTCCTAGGCTCTCCCTAGGCCTGGTCTGCTATGAGCTTCACTTCTGATGGCTGACCCTGCCTGGCTATGGACTCTTAGCTTCTTCCCCTAAATCCATAACCACTATCATAATGTTTGCGAAGCACTCAGTATTAAGTCAAAATAAGCTGGAGTATGTGAAGTGATATTAGGTTTTATAAATAACGAAAAAAAAAATCAATGACATTAAACAGAAAGCTTTAAAATACTGTTAACTATTGCTCTGCTTTAAATGAATGTAAACCTCAACACCTAAATGAATTATTAGGTTGTCTGGAAAGTCAAGACATATTTTTTCTGCTTTTCTATGCAAAAATGTGTCATTAATTTCTCAACAACCCAATACAAGATAAGTATTAACTAAGCCACTGAATAAAATTGTGAAAATGCTTAGATCCCAAAAGTTGCCATAAAACTGTTTTACATTTAAATTCCGCCTCAATATCAAAAGGAGGAATGAGGTAAAAAGGTAAATCCTAAACACTAATATAAAAAAGCCCAGTTAGCCTGATCCTGATTCTTGTTTTCAAAAGAGCTTCTCAGCACTAAAGACAAGTCAGTTTCACCAAGAAGTCACACCAAAGTAACCTAACGCCCTTTTGTGAAAGGACAACTAAGCTGATTATTTAATAAGGGAATTATTGGGGATAAAGGGTAAACTAAATTCAACATTTTCCTTATTAGCAATGTGATCAGAGTAAACATTTTTTAAATAACTAATGGCTCAAAACCTTCAACTGTGCTCTACTGGTGGAGATGTAAATGGTCCAGCCTTTATGGAAAACAGTATAGAGTTTCCTTAAAAAATAAAAATAGAATTACTAGGACCAGCAGTTAGCATAATGACTATGTCGCTGGACTCCCATGTAGTAAACCGCGGTCCAAGTCCTGGACCAGGTGGCTTAAACTCATGCTGGGTGCGAGTTTAAGTGCATGTGTGCCCAAGATCCTGAGAGGAGAATGGAGGAGAAGGGATTGCGGAGTGGCCATCCCCCTTGGGGGGGTGATATCTCGCTTTCTGTCTCTCTGTCTCTCTCTGTCTTTCTGGCAAGCGCACACGCCCTATAGCAAAAACCTCTCCAAAAAAAAAAAAAAAAAAGAATTACTATGTGACCTAGCAATCCCACTTTTAGGTATATATTCAAAAGAATTCAAAGCAGGATCTCAGAGAGAGAATTTGTATACCTAAATTCATTGCAGCATTGTTCACAACAGCCAAGAGATAAAGTAACCCAAATGTCTAAGAGGAACCAACAGATAAACAACAATGCGGTATATGCATACAATGAAATACTCAGTAGCCTTAAGAAAGGAAATTCTGCCATACTGCAGGACAAGAATGAAACTCAAAGATATGCTAAGTGAAATAAACCAATCACAAAAGGGCAACTAACTAATGATTCCACTCACATGAACTATCTGAAAGAGTCAAAATCATAGAAACAGCAGAAAAGTAGTTGCCAAGGACAGGGATGGGGGAAGAAATTAATATCTAATGGGTACAGAGTTTCATTTTGGAAGATGTAAAAGTTCTAAAGATCTGTTACACAATAATGTGGATATGCTTTGTAAGAATAAAATTAGATTAGCCTGTCTTACAAAGATAAAGTCTAACCTTTGCCTCTTTTGTTTCTGTACTAAAGCAGATGCTGCTGAAGTTGTGGAAACCTGGGGTAATTTGTTAACACCTTGCAGGGAGCCTGGAGCCATTTGCAAGCTAGTCTGGCAAGCTAGCCCAGACCTTTGTAATGTAAAATTCCTCCCTTCTGCTAGCCCCAGAAACCCAGATCAAATGCTCCTGCAAGCCTGACCAAATGGTTGCCATAAGATTACCCTTGAAACCCCTTATCTTGCTTCCTCCCCTCACCCCATGGACTCATGTCTATATAACCTGAATACTCCTATGTTCGGGACTTCACTCTTAGCCATGTCTTGTATGACTGAGAGTAGAGTCCTAGCACGCTAGCAATAAAGCCTCTTGTATTTTACATAAAGAACCGACTTTTGTGGTTGATTGGGGTCGCCATTTCCATAACACTCCGGTAAAAACCTTTCAGTCCCTACTTCACAAGATTATTAAAAATTTTGTTAAAATTAGAATTACAGGTAAAGACCTTTCAGCTTAACACCACCCAACCATTTAAAAATGGTAAAGGCTACAAAGATAGTTAGGTATTTTTGCTACAATATAATAAATGTATAAAAGAAAAAAGAAAGCCCTTGAACTGAACAAACGAGATGATCTGTAATAAGAGTAAATTTTAGTCATACTGACTCAAAGGCATTAATCACATGTAAGACCCTGGAAATCAAATCCTCAAAAACAAAAACAAAAAAAGATGAAGAATAAGAGAGGAGCATATTTAGCCTCAGAAAAAGAAGACAAGTAAAACCTGAGAGAATTTCCACAGAAAAGAGTTCCAAAACCTACTCTGTGCTTAATAAGAAGTCATTCATTCTTTCATTCATTCAGCCAACGTGTACTGAGTACCAATGATGTGGCAGGCGCTGTTCTAGGTGTTTGGGACGTATTAGTGAATAAAGCAAAGATCCCCCCAAACACCAGGAAGTTTTGCACTCTGGTGGGGAGAGACAAACAAACAATAAGCATGATAAATAAATATGTCAGGCTCCCTCTAAGTGGTTCTCAGTGATCCCTGGTAGTCACACTATTCTGTAATTCCATCCCAGTATAAGCTGTACTAAAGAGAACAGCACAGAAAATGATGGGACGTCACACCTGAGCGCAGGTTATAAAAGACTGTGACTTCTGTGTAGCCCACACACTCTCACTTTCCCAGTTGTTCAATCTTGTAAAGCTGGATGCCATTTTGTGAACAGCCTTGGGAGAGGCAAAGAACTGAAGGCAGCCTGCAAACAGCCCCTAGCACCAAATGGGGCCTTCAGTTCAACAGCCCACGAGTACTGAATCGTGCCAATAACCACATGAAAGAATTTATAATGAATCCATCTCCAGCTGAGCCTTGAAATGACTTTGCCTTTACCACCACATGAGTGCAGCCTGGGAGAGACCCAGAGTTACTGGCCTCTCCAGCTGACTGTGATACTGGAAAAGGTCCCCACTGAAAGGCAGGGGAAACTGGTGAGTGTTTCAATATGTGGCCTGGAGCCACCTACATCAGAACCTTCAGTGAGCCTTGTACAGATGGAGATCCTCAGGCTCCCTGCCTGACTTCTGGATATCTGAGGCTAGGGATGAAGCTCTGAATTTTGCAAATTCCCCAGGTAATATCTTTGAGAAATACAATGAACCAGATGAACATTAAGGTCCTCTGAAACTCTTAGAAAATCTATTGGCTACCTAATCCATGTTTATCTAGAGAAGACACATTGGGTTTACTATACATGGTCATCTAAATTGATTATTTTAATAGAGATGAAGGGATATTTTTTCCTCATTCTCTGAAAAAACCTTACCCAGTTGTTCTTTTTCCCAGCATAAATTTCCATGTTCTCTCCATACTGCGGTTCTTCCAGTAATGTCTGGTATTCAAACATGAGGCGGGAGCTCTCTCGGAGGCGGCTGCATTGAAACTGGTGATACTGTTGCACTAGCTCCTTCACCACAAGTAAGAGGCATTCAGGATTTGAAGGGTTCCAGGAGGCAAGGTTCTGCAGAAGCCGTAAATAAAAGACCACATAAAATACATTTCACACAAACCTAGTATCACATACACACATCAAAATAAAGGAAAAAGGCGATAAAAATGTATGAGGAACAGACTACTTAAGTAGTAGTCTTAGCACTTTAAGTCCAGAGACAAGGTAGAAAGGTCTTCTGATCTAGGTGATTTGTTCTGCCTTCCAAAAATCCTTGGGGAAAAATCACAGAAGAATTCTATCAAGAATAAGCAGACACAGTGAAGTGTAAAACTGGGCGGTAGCAAAATGAGAAATCTAAATATACCAGAAGGTCATAATTTACGCCCTGGAAGATTTAACTTGGTTATTATTCTTTTATAATTTGTTTCAATCTGCACCTAAAATCAGCATTATTTGCAAAAATAATTCAACTCAGACCCATAGACCATGTGCTCCTGTAATAACATATCAACTGATGCTCTGTAAACACTGGAGACTCACAGAAACATAAGCACAACAGTGATAGCTCTACCTGAAAAAGATAGAACTGGAGTAGAGACCATGAAAAATACAAAATAGGAAATGCAAGGTTCAGAGAGAAAGAGGAAGGAAGTGGCTATGAAATCTTATGACCAAGAAAATTGCTGAGAATAGGGGAAGATCCGATTAAGTATACAGTAGTTGTTAAGCTCACATTCATTCATTCAACAAATATTTATCAAGTGCCTATTACATATTAGCTGCTATTCTAAGTAGTGAAGAAAACAAACCAAGTCCTTGTTATCAGAGAGCTTATACTTCAGTGGGTCAAAATAAATAATAATTATGTCAGATAGTGATAAAAACTACCAAGAAAAATATGACACACAGGGGTGAGAGGCTTCAAAGTTTATGGAAAATGCATATTATTAAAAAAAAAAAACTGTGCATGGATTTCAGGGTTTTTTTGCACCAAAGTAAACTCATCTTTTAATTCTATTTTTGCACAAACTTTCGAAAATCCCTTCATACATCCCAAAAGCCTAGTGAACTAAATTCTTCAAGGAGAAAGAAGTGTTCAGCCATGTCAAATGGTATTGATAAGTGTGACAAGGCCTAAGGATTAACTACAGAGTCTAGTGACAAACAGATCGTGTCCTTTAAAAAAAAAAATTGGGACCAGCAGTTAGCATAATGGCTATGTCGCTGAACTCCCATGTTGCCGACCATGGTTCGTGTCCTGGATCCGGTGGCTTAAACTCACACCGGGCGCATGTGTGTGCTTGCCCAAGATCCCGAGGGGAGAATGGAGGAGAAGGGATTTCGGTGTGGCCATTCCCCCTAGGGGGTGATTTCTCATTTTCTATCTCTCTGTCTCTCTCTGTCTTTCTGGATAGCACATGTGCCCTATAGCAAAAACGACTCCAAAGAAAAAAAGAAAAAATTGCCAGAGGGTGCATGTACTCACGAGGGAGAGAGGGAAGAAGCGGGGGGTGGGGGGGAGAGAGAGAAAGTGAGAAAGCACCCTCTATGAGAGATGGTCATGCTGCAATCCCCTCTCCTCCATTTCTCCCTCCTGTTAGGATTTTGGCCATGCACACTCTTGGTATGTTTTCAAGCCACATGGTAAGGATTCAAAAGATGCAGCTGGCCATGTGAGATCCAGCCACCTCAACCACCACGACACTGGCTGGCCCCACAGGTACCATTTTGATGGTGTAAAGCTTGATTATCAAAGATTCAAGAGAGGATGGGTAGGAAGAAATTGTAGGTAACTAGTATGTACAATTCAAATGGCAACTACAGGAAGGTGGGATCAAGGAAAAGTGCTGTACAGGTGTTTGTAGCTGACAGGATGTAGACTGTCCCTGCAGAGGGAGGAAGCTGGTGATACAAAGGAGAGGGAGCAGAATACCAGGAGAAGAGACACTGAGTGGGCAAGTAGGCGTGGCTCTCCATGAGGGCTGGCACAGAGCATCTACACAGGACTGGGAGGAAAGGCCAACGCACTGAGTACAAATGCAGACTGTTCCACATGGAACCGGGCTGTGGCAGTTCTCTTCTTCCTGAAAGCTTACACTTTCTCCTTGAAATAGGAAAGAGGGTCATCAGCTAAGAAGGAGGAGACACTGGAAGTTGGAGAAGAAAGTATGAAATAGTTACTTGGAAGAGTTACATAGAAGAGTAACTGGACTGGGTCTGGATAGCACAAAAAGCCCCACAAAGTCAGGGGTGTGATTTCTTTTTTAATTTGAGAGAGGGTGTGTGCACCCTCTAGAGAAAGAGGGAAACAAAAAGAAGAGTGAGGGCCAGCCAATGGTGTGGTGGTTAAAGCAGCTGGATCCCACAGGGCCGACTGTGCAGTCTGAGTCCCAAACACACAGCCTGAAAAACACACTAGGAACGTGGGCATGTGTGTCCAAAACCTTCCAAATGTTGACACATTTCACTTACACAGTATCAAAAATATCACATTCATTAATATTACCACCAATCTCACCAGAAAAGTCTTAAAAATAATGAAAAGATGTCAAATTTGGAATAGTAAATACAAGTTTTCCAAAATTATAATTTTCTCTTGAAAGCTAGAATCTTATCATTTGCAACAAAAAGTATCCATTGTTTCTTGAAGTGATAAGCTCACTTTGTACGTTTTTGGGAAAACATTTGCCACACTCCCAAGTCTGAATAACCATAGTTCATCCATCAGTCATTCTTGCAAGTAAAACGGATGGTTCTAAGAAAAAAGCAGCAAGTTCAGCTTGTAACTCCATCACGCTAATGATTTTCCTAGAGACAACTGTGCCACTTTAATATGCAGAAGTTCTCTGTGTATATTTCTCATTTTGTTACCCAGAATATAGAAAGTTACATATTCAGGACTGAGATTTCACAGAACTCATTACTTTTGTTATTTTGTTAAGGTCATTCTTCAGTGAACTAGCATATATTTTTACTGACAATGTAAGGCAGTAGAGAATACTATGACTACCAGTACAGTTTGATGTCACTGCCTTGATTAATGTTAAAGCATATATTTGTATCACCACTGCTTCTGCCATGTAAGTGCCAACATCAACATGGGGGTGGGGGAGGACAACACCTCCTATGATTATAAAAATAGTTTTGTCTTTGTAGATCCTTGGAATGGTCTCAAGGATCCCCAAGGGTCCTCAGAGCACACTCTGAGAACCATCCTAGTATACTAAACTGCCTTAAGGACAAACTAAGTAAAGTTTTCTATCAAAAAAAAGGTATAAAGAATACATTTTCCATAGGGCGGGCGCCACCACGCCCAAGAATACATTTTCGAAAGAGATTTTTTTTTGCTATAGGGTGCACGTGCTAGCCAGAGAGACAGAGAGAGACAAAGAGCAAGAAATCACCCCCTGGGGGGTATGGTCAATGCTGCAGTCCCTACTCTTCCATTCTCCTCTTGGGATTTTGGGCACACATACACACACACACAGACACACACACACAAGGGCCTACATTTTAAGCTACTGGATCCACTCGAACCACGGTCAACTACGTGGGAGTTCAGTGACGTAATCATTACATCATCTGCTGGTTCCTGCATTTGTTAAGAGGAAAGTAGTTTGCTCTACAGAGTGAGCTGATTTACAGGGACTAACTGATCACCAGAATTCACTAAGTGCTCTTTTATTAATAGGAAGAACAGGTCTTTTTTTTTCTTTCTTTCTTTCTTTTTCTTTTTTTGGAGAGGGTTTTGCTATAGGGCACATGTGTTCGCCAGAAAGAGAGAAAGAGACAGAGCCAGAAAGCAAGAATTCCCCCCCCAGGTTGGATAGCCACACCGCAATCCCTTCTCCTCCATTCTCCTCTCGGGATCTTGGGCACACATGCACACGTGCCCAGCATGAGTTTAAGCCACCAGGTCCGGGACTTGAACCGCGGTTGACTACATGAGAGTCCAGAGACATAGCCATTACGCTAACTGCAGGTCCCTGGAAGAATAGGCCTTAACAGATGTTTAAATAATGACTTAAACAGAAGGGAAAGTAAGAGTTTTAGCATCATAGAGCAATAAAATGGGCACCTTGAAATGAAAGTGATCTTGTAAGAACAGTATGAAGTCCTCCCTGGCAAACTTCCTGACAACATCTACCTCCTTTTCAGCTATCCAAGACTACTACATTCAAAGTATCAACAGAATATAACAATATGGTATAGAACTTAAAATGATTATCACATAGCTTGCTATGTACTTCCTTCAGAGAATAACATTAAACATTTATAAGTAGGAAAAAAATTCCATTTTATTGGTCAAGTATTTCTTTCTAGTCCATATTTTAATATTAGAGAAAAAAAGGAAAACTTTCATTTGTCTCGATTTATATATATATATATATATATATATATGTGATGTGTGTGTGTGTGTGTGTGTGTGTGTGTGTGTGTAAATTTACATATATAACATGTATATTCATTTGTCTCAATTTACATACACACATTTAATCCTATCACTTCTCTTTAGCTGCTTGGCAAGTTACAAAACTTAATCCACACAACTAGTAAATTAGAAAAACATCTAAGTTGGCAAACATTTCTTACCAATTTGAACTCATTTCAAGTGATCCAACATAATTATTAAGTACTTAAAAAGGAACGGCCAAACTGTTCTTTTCCATTAAATATAATTTCCTAATACATGGAAATGCATTTGACCTTCTTGGCCATTCAAGGCACACTTCACTGGAAAACATCCCCAACAAAGGAGGTTTAGATACACTAAACAAGGTCAAATTTCTTCCACCATTGCTAACATGACCACTTTTACCCTTGTTAGGTAATTTGTGGTTTGAACTACTTCGCCTAAAAGGAGAGAACATCAAAACTATTTAAAACTAAGAATAGGACATACTTTAGATCTAGCAATACAAGACAATGGGGCTTTCCATTCTCTTGAAAAGAAAAGAGAGAAAAATGCGTAAAGTTCCTTCAGGAAAAGTGAGAAGGAGGCATCAACTAGCAGGCCTCTTTACAAAAAAAGGAATAATAAGTATTTCTCTTCATAGTCAAAAAGTGCTCTTATTACACTTATTTTTGGTAATGTATTAAAAAAGAAATCCAAAATGATAACTACAAAGAATAGGCATAGAAGACACAATATATTAACAAAGAAAAGAGAATAGAAAAAGAATTCCAAAAATGAAAAATACTCTAGGAAAAAGTGATAAAATACAGCTAAAATAAATCAGAGAAAAGCAAAAGAATTAACTACTGTTTTATAGCAGAAACTTCATTCATTCTCACTAAAACACGGTAATGCAGTCCAAGGAAGTCTTCTTCACGACTGGTTAACCAGAGAAGTTGAATAACTGTTGATATTCAAGAGTGGACAACAGCTGGGACAGTGCAGAATGTAAATCTGCCAACCCTCTTTATACTTAGTTCTCTAAAATATCCATTTCTAACTAAAGCCTTGGCACCTGTCTCTCTTGCCGTCATGACCAACTCCTGTACAATGGGATCTGGATTCCCTACTGTGTCTCCCCTGACTGGGCTGCCTGACATGAGGGCTGGCACCTGGCTCATATGATCTTCAACCTCATCACCTTTCTCTCTCATAAATAAATACATTCCACCACTCACCGAATACTCCCAAATCAATGATGCCACAGACGTGACCACATCTAATCCATCCTCAGCTCCTTATCTGAGCTTTCTGTCAGAAAAACAGTGAAGAATGTTTTCCAGAGACTTCGATCACCCTTAATTTAGGTTTCGCTCATTCAAAATCATAGTTTTTCAAGGACCAGCAGATGGCATAATGGTTACATCGCCAGACTCCCATGGAGTCAACCACAGTTCCAGTCCTGGACGCAGCAGCTTAAAACACGCCAGGTGCATGTGCAAAATCCCAAGAGGATAATGGCAGAAATGGATTGCGGCATGGCCATTTACCCCGGGGGGATGATTTCTCGCTGTCTCCCTGTCTCTCCAGTGAGCACACACACCCTATAGAGACCTGAGACTGTCACTGCCTAATTATGAAGAGAAAAATACCTTCTAACAAAAAGAAACTTATTTTTGGGAACCAGCAGTTAGTGTAATGGCTATGTCACTGGACTCCCACGTGGTCGACTGCGGTTTGCGTCCCAGACCTGGTGGCTTAAAACTCACGCCGGGTGCGTGTGCGTGTGTGCCCAAGATCCCAAGAAGAAAATGGAGGAGAAGGGATTGCGGCGTAACCATCCCCTCTGGGGGGTTGATTTCTCGCTTTCTGTTTCTATGTCTCTGTCTGTCTGGTGAGCACACGCTCCCTATAGCAAAAACCTCTCAAAAAAAAAAAAAGAAAAAAGAAATTTATTTTATAAAAATAATCTTACGATAAAAATTTTTAAGTAATAAAAAAATCAAGCACAGGAATAAATTGGAAATATAACAAGAAAATTATCTAAAACTTCTTGCTATGGAAATCTGCATAACTATCTAGCATATTGATAAAATCAGTGGAAATCAAAACTGATCGACAATACATGAAAACTATGTAACATTAGTAATCAAAGAAATGTATTTCTTTTTTTTTTTTTTTTTGAGAGGTTTTTGCTATAAGGCATGTGTGCTCGCCAGAAAGACAGAGAGAGACAGAGAGACAGAAAGAGAAATCACTCCCCAGGCAGATGGCCACGCCGCAATCCCTTCTCCTCCATTCCCCTCTCAGGATCTTGGGCACGCACACACATGCGCCTGGCGTGAGTTTAAGCCCTCGAGTCCAGGACTCAACTGCAATCAACTACATGGGAGTTCAGTGACATAGCCATTAAGCTGGTCCCAAGAAATCGATTTATTTCCCCTTTTTCGTAAACTAATTTTTCCTTGAAAAAAGTAATATATATATATATATATATATATACACAGACACACACACACAGACACACACACTCATACACACACAGTAAAAAAGAAGTTTTTTCAAACAGCATAAAAGAGTGTAAAAAGCAACAGTAAATCTCCCTCCCAACCTGTATCATCAGATTCCTTCCCCAAAGACGACTACCCTTATCCTCACAAGGCCTGCACATGACACCAATGTATGATCTTCTTGTGTATTCCTATAGACCATCCATGCCTTTGCCTACTCTGCTTCTTCTCTGTCTCTTTGAAGCTCTATACCCTGCTCCTATGGTTCAGCTCGTCTGCCTTAGATGAGGGTCTTACTTTGCCTAACTTTTACTCCTAGACAAGGCTTCAGCTTCACAGACTGTTTTTTGCTCCCATGAAACTCACTGATTTGGCTTGCTTGTCATCCAGCATCCCCCACAAAAGAAGAAAGTTGGACAAAAATCATAAGAAAAGTTTATATCTTAAATTAGCCAAGCTCTTTTTTTTCAGCAAATAGCTAACATTGGTGAGGATGTAGTTAACACAGGGGAATGGTAAACCAGTACAAGTCATTCCTCTTCTATGCATCTATTTATTTATTTATATGATCGATGAATAAATAAAATCTTTAAAACGTTCATTCTCAATTCTGGGAATCTAGCTAAGAAACTAAAAATAAGGGGGTAAAAAGTTTTATACACAAAATGTACATCGTGTCATTTATAACATAAAACTGCAAATAATCTAAATACATGATGAATTGCTTAAAAATTGTCATTCAAAAGAATAATATACAATGAATATGTTTCTATGCTGTTACAATATGCCTTTATTAAAATTCTTTTATTAAAAATATAAAACAGACATAAACCTATAAACACATATGATCGCAACCTTGGTTACCCCCATTCCATCCCAATCCTTCACAGCAAAAATCATCTATGCGTAGAAAAATTACTAGCAGAGGGGCCAGCAGGTGGTATGGTGGTTAAAGGTACTGGACTCCCACATAGTTGACCACGGTTCAAGTCCTGACCCTGGTGGCTTGTTTTCTCTCTCTTTCTTCCCCCCACTTCTTTTCTGTAGAAAAATTTAAAAATAATAATAATGATGAGAAATAAAATTTTTAAGAAATAAAAATTACTAACAGAAATATAAATAACAAATATCTACAGTTGAAAGCTACTGAGTTGTCAAAAAAATCGTGATGCATTTTTGCACAGAAAACTATGAAAAAATACATCATTACTTTTCCAATAACCCAATATTTAAAAGAGTTTTTTCCTTTTTCCTATTTGTTCTTATTTTCAAAATTTCTGAATGTATACTTATACTTGCATATGCATGTGTATGTGTTTATACATAGCACATGCACATATTTTTGTAATAAAAAAGTATAATTTTTTTAAATTGAATAACATACTTCACATTATTTCATATCAAACTGCTTTTAAATCTCAAAATTTTTTAAATTCTACTTATCGGGCCAGTTCCATAGTAGTTAAGGGAGACAGATCCCATATGGTCAATTATAAGTTCAATTCTTGGCCCCAGAGGCTTGACAATATACCAAGCATGCCCAGAATCCTGAAAAGGGATTACGGTGAGAAAAGGGATTATGGTGTATCCATGCCCCACTGAGGGGGGGGGATTCTCTCTCTCTCTCTCTCTCTCTCTCCCTCTCTGTCTCTGATGAGTGCATGCACCCTCTGACAATTAAAAAAAAGAAAAAAGAGAGGAAAGAAAAGAAAGTTCTACTTGACATTTACCCATTTTATGAGGTCCAATTTTAACTATCTTTTTTTTTTTTTTTTGGAGAGATTTTCACTGTAGGGCGCGTGCGCTCGCCAGACAGACAGAGAGAGACATAGAGACAGAAAGCGAGAAATCACCCCCCAGGGGGGATGGTCACGCCGCAATCTCTTCTCCTCCATTCTCCTCTCGGGATCTTGGGCACGCACGCACACGCGCCCGGCATGAGTTTTAAGCCACCGGGTCCAGGACATGAACCACAGTCGACTACATGGGAGTCCAGCAACATAGCCATTATAACACCAAATAATAAAGTTAGCTGTTTCATAACTTTCTGGTGAACAAATCTTGCAACATTTAACCCTAAATATGTATGTATCAAGTAATCTTAAACGTACTCCTTTTCAGGCTAGCCAGTGGCGTGGTGGTTAAGGAGACTGGATCTAATGTGGCTGACTATGCACTCTGTGTCCCCAACCAGAGACTTGAAAACATGCTGGGCACGTGTGAGTGTCCAAATTCCCAAGAGGAGAATAGAGGAGAAGGGATTGCAGCATGACCATCCTCTCTGGAGGATACTTTCTCTCTCTCTCTCTCTCTCTCTCTTCTGCCTACACCTGGTCAAATTAAAAATAGTAATAATGATGATCTCTCTTTCTCTCTCTCTCTCTCTCTCTCTCTAGCAAGTGTCCGTGGTATATAGCATGTTGAAAAAGAAAAAAAACTTACTATTTCTTAAATTCTAAGCCTCATATAATATCCTGAATGTGAATGTAATATGTTAGAATGTAGGGGTCACAGTTGCAGTCATATATTATGTTTCTCTTAAACAAAACTCTTTTTTTTTTTAACCCTCATCTTGAAAGAGAAATCTTAAGACATGACCAATGACATTTTATATTTTTATATTTCCAACAGAACTGTAACTGAACAAGCAAGATTTTTTTTCAAATGTCACTTCCTCTGGCTAATACGAGATAGCAATAAAAATAAATTTGCTGTTGACCTATTTGGAAGAGGATCAAGTACATCTATACTGTACATTAGTATAGAGTTACATATGTAAACTCCTCTAATATATTATCTAATATAATTTAAATTGAATTATTTTAAACATATTTTTCACAACTTCTTTAAATATAGCAATGTCCTAATTTTTTAAACTAAAGTTATGATAACATGATTTTGAAGGTGACTAAAAAGGAAGTTAGATTAGAAAAAAGAAACTTTGGGACCACACAGTGTAAGTCTACTCTGTTTTCTATATACTACTCTCCAAATATTTATAGTCATATGGCTAACAAAAAAGACAAGACAATATCCCAATCATAGATACAGTTTCAGCTTACAGTTAATGTTTTGGGATTTTATTCTTGAGAAGATTCAAGTATTAAGAATAAGATGGAGTGACTAAAAGGGGGTAGAACAGCACAGTTGTTCTCTTCTACACTACAAATTGTGATGTACTCGTAGAAATAAATACTGATAAACAATGCAACATGATTGTTTTGTGATCTTTGATGGTTTTATTTTTGAATATTCTAATAATTTCTTCACCCTTATAAGCAGAGCCTATTCAGTCTACGATCTGAGACTGTTGCTGTGATATCTGAAGTTGTTAATTACAGTCTTTGAAAACCCAGTGGATTCTGGGAAACACAAAATCTAACTGGTAAGAAATGCAAATTTCTGACATCCAAGTGAATAGCTGAGTAGATAAAAATGTTAGGCCATCCCTGGGATTAATATGGGCTGGGAAAACTATCCTACAAATACCATTAGGTTAAGTTCTCATACCTACTTAGGAACTGTATCTGACAGGTACAGCAAATGTAAGCTGATGAAATGTGATGGTCTGTGACCTTGTGCAATGGCTCTTGTTGGAGCCAGGATGAGTCTGAGCAGAAGGCACCTTAGACCTTCTAAACCCTAATTCAACCAGAATCTCTCTGCTCTTCTGTTTTGCTGGTTGGTGGGCGAGTGGCTTGGTTGATTTAGTTTGTTAAAAGTTTTGCCTAAAGATATTATTTGTAGGGACCAGCAGTTAGCGTAATGGCTATGTCGCTGGACTCCCATGTAGTCGACCGCAGTTCGAGGCCCAGACCCGGTGGCTTAAAAAACTCACACCAGGCACGTGTGCGTGCATGCTCAAGATCCCGAGAGGAGAATGGAGGAGAAGGGATTGCAGCATGGCCATCCCCCCAGGGGGTGATTTCTCGCTTTCTACCTCTCTCTCTGTCTGGCGAGCGCACGTGCCCTATAGCAAAAACCTCTTAAAAATAATATATATTATTTGTAAAAAAAAAAAGGTCTTTGGAAAAGTGGATGTAGCCTAATACACACTGACTGCATCAGTGAAATTCTGTGCTCCTTCCACCTACTCTATTTGTGCCCATCTTCATCTCGATACCAAAAGTCCTGCTAAGAGAAATTCAGTCATGAAGTGGCCTGGAAGAATGAATGACAGAGGATCATCAAGAAGTTATGCTGAAGAACAGCAGTTCCCCTCGGTTTTAAGCCTTTAGCCACAAATCACCAAATTAGTTAACAAATATGTAGCTCATGTTGAAGTAAAATGAATTTGTCTCTTTATATCATATATATCTTGACAATAAATAGAGTGAAATTGGCATCTGCTCAAAAAATGTAGTCTGGGGCCATCCATGGAAGTTACTGGCTAGAATTCTGCCCTTGCTTCACCCAGAGCTCTCCAAGGTTCTGACATGTCTCTTGACCAACAACCAACTTTCCTCAGTGTGTGTGTGTCCTAAACTCCTTCTAAAAGGGCTTTTTTATTCTTTTTTCTTTTTTTCATCTTATTGAATGTAGGATAAAACCCATCAGTCCATCCTCTCTCTTTACAATCAATATCTTCTGGCTGCTACCAGTAATGTTGACTCTCACGTCAATACAGAACATAACAGTTATACATCCTTGAGATAAAAATAACGTCTTGGGAAAAATATACAGATACCTTAGTGGTGGAAAAAACACCCACACGATTCTGTAATATTAGGACAAGATTCATAATAGAACAAAAGCAAAACAAAAAGTCCTAAGTTTCAACTTTTGAAAATGCCATTCAGTAGGCTGCCTCACCCAGTTGCTAGGGAAGCAAAATTTCCAACTAACAGAGGAGTTCTGGGGTATCAGCAATTATCCATCAAGAGATGACCTACGGATGCATCACATCAGAATCTCGATATCATCCAAATTTTGTGCTAGGCTGTCAGAATCATCAGAGTTGGCATACTTTACTTGTGTAGTGCCTTCATAAGTAGGCATGCCTTAGACCTAAGTGCAGAAGTATTCCAAAATTATACCTAGGGCTCCATTTAGAAAAGCCAAAACCTACATAATACCTCCCTGCCCATAGAAGTTACTGTCTAGACTGCCTTTCTGTTCCTATTGAAAGAGGGTACCAGCACGCAGCCTGACTCCATGAATCCCTACTTCAAATAGGTCTGTCTCTAAGATCACCCAGCTCATTTCCAAGTTCTGTTTCTTTCTTTAGAACTGAGGGTGGATCGATGAGAGGAAACAAGGGTGGGAGAGAAGGGGGAAGTGAAAAAAAAAAACAACTCAAACCACACCTCTTAATCCAGCTTTCTTTGTTTATTAAGAGGAAGAAAGTAAATAGATTCCTTTCTATGTTGAAAACTCCCTCAAATGAGACAAGAATAAAGGGGAAAAAAAAAAAAAAGACTAACTTCCAAAGGGAAAAATGTTTTTTTAGTCTTTCTTTTTTTCTTAATATTATAATAACTTAGGGAATAAAAACTGTATCTATTCCACAATATATATAAGAGAACTAAGGTTAGGAGCACTAAACTGAATATAAGCACCTTAGGGAGTATGTGGTAACTAAACCTATTCTATTCCTGCCATACATGTGGTCTATTCACATTTTTAGAGTGATTATCTTTTAGATACAAAATCAATCTATTTGGGGCAAAAATGCTCAAATTTTATACCTACTGTTTCTTAAAAGGTATGATTATTATTAAGTTCCATTTAGAACAAAATGCTACCATACACTAAAATCTGATGAACAGACCCGAAACGTACAAATCTTCCTGTGGCCCCAGATTGGCTTTGGCCCCAAAATGAATGTTGCTAGTTAACTGAGCCACTGATGTCACCACACCTCAATCAGCGCTCCTTAGAATAAAAGGCAACGTTGCAATGGCAGAAAGGAAATTAGCAAAGATGATTTCGAACTTAATCCAAATTGTTTTTCCTAGGGAATGCATTTAAATTTTCCAGGTTGCTCGAATATCATCCAGGGATGTGATTTTGAAGGAGACAGCTTGTTACTGTTTTTCCTGGCTGTACTACAAGAAACAACAGTGTGAGCTTATTTTAAGTTAATGTGTGCTTCTGTGTTTCTTTACAAGAAATTAACTGCCATCATTTAGTTAAAGCAAACACTTTGTTAGTGTTTTGCTTTTCATTAGAAAATGTCTTCAGGAGTCTTTCAAACTGAAGAAGTTAAGAATGCCAATTATTGCCCATAGATTTAAAACTTGTAGCGAGTTATTTAAATCACAGTGAAAGATCATTCGAGCTTAGTGATCCTTTGTTGGCACTGAGTGTTTTATAGCCACTGGTGAGTCAGAATATCACAGGACTCCTGTCCATTCTCCCACATCAAGATAATAACTTTTTTCCTGCCTCAGTCAGGACCAGACCTTACAGCAGATTCTCATTTCCTCTGACTATGATAATCACAAAGAGACCCATAAGAATGGGCAATAAGGAACGAGACAGAGAACAAACAGCTTCAACCAAGTTGTTATTTATAAGCAGAGAAACATCTGCAGGCTCTGACACCTGGTTTCTGACCCCTGCCCTAGATGACTTCCTTAGCTAGACTAGGCCCCTGGGTTACAATGATTTATTTGTATTATAGTATGACTGTTGCTCCTCACCTTAGCTGAGCTCCCTGGATTTAATTTCAGACCTGTAGTGTTTGCCAGACCCTCCTTCTCTTAGTTAAAATCCCAGTTTTGGGTCTTTCTAGCCAGTGGCCTTAAAGCCACCAATGTCTAATAATGCAGTGTCAATGGGTAGGGGAAACTCCAACTGAAAAGGAGGCTACCCCAGGTTCCTCCTGTTATAACAGCCACATCTAGCTATAGAGTAAAAAAGAAAAAGCAATGCAAAGTAGACAGTCAACTAAAGGAAATAATAACCACAAAGTACGACAGGCAAGATTGTAAGAGATTTCCCTTTCGTTGCCCTTCCCCCTAAGAACTCTACTTCCTAGTCACCAGGTCCATATAATGTCCTTGACCTTAACATACGTTTAGTACAAATCCACTGTTTGATGTTCAACAGTCATTCTCCCTCCTTCTGGTAACACCAACCCAAATATTCTTTGGGAAACCATCCTTCCAAATTCTCAAGAATGTTTTCTGTGTGTGTGTTGCGGGGGAGGGGGTTATTGCTTTTTTATTATGTTTTAAAATTTTATTTCTTTCAGGACCAGCAGATGGTGTAATAGTTACGTCACTGAACTCCCACATAGTCAACTACAGTTCAAGTTCCAAACTCAGCAGCTTAAAACTCATTCTGGGTGCGTGTGCACGCACACGCGCACACACGCACACCCGCACATGTCCCCAAAATCTTGAGAGGAAAATGGAGGAGAAAGGGCTGTGAGGTGGCTATCCCTCCTGAAGGGTGATTTCTCACTTTCTGTCTCTGTCTCTCCAGTGAACACACATACCCTATAGCAAAAATATCTCTTAATTTTTTTTTATTTCTTTCAACAGAGATAAAAGAGATGAGAGAAAGAGAGATGTGGAAAAACCAACTGGACCAGACAAGGTCTTGTCACATCATGATCCTCCCTACCTGCCCTCAAGCTCTCTAGGCAGTCAGGGTCAAGGGCACACCTGACCTGCTCAGGTCACCCTGGGATCCAAAATCAGGCCTTTCCATATGACTTCTACATTCTGCCTGCACCAACACAACTAGGCCAGGAATGAGTTTTGAGTAAGAACTTCCAGTTAAGCACCAAAGTCCTGCCTGCCTAACCCAATCAACATTTCATATGCCCTTAGCCTCAATGACTAATACAGTTATGGGCATATCCTCAGGCAGACAGAGTAAGATAAGTGAAGCCATCAGCTGGGACTGCTGAGAAATAAAGGTTTTCTTTCTTCCCATGGTAGAAGAACACAAATTCTGAACTGGAGAAACAATTTTGTATTCATAAGGAAAGGGACCTGCGCAGCTGTGTGGATACAGTGATAGTCGACATGATGGAAGGCAAAGCAGGAAGGAAAAGAAATGAAAAGAACCTAGGCCCTTAAATGACATCACTTCAGTCACTACATCAAGACTTATCCAAGCACAACTCTGGATTGTTAAATTCTGTAAGCCAATTAATTCTCTTTACAGCTAAGCCAGTTGGAATTGGGCTTCTATCACTTAAAAAAAGAAAGAGAAAAAGAAAGTAACAGTGTTGCTACAGCTTTACAGCATATAACCACTTCACCTCCTCTAAGAGAAAGCACACAGGGAGAGGTATAGAAATTCTTATGAGACCATGTAACTATGCCAGAGCCCTTTAGCTGAAAGTCTAGATGCTATTTGAGTACTATGCTTTCTGCTAAAAATAAAAGTTGAGTTGCTTTTTGCGTTTATCTGCAGGAATATCTATTCAGAAAATCTATTTCTACTAACCCAACAATGGTTACAATCATTCCTCTTATGGGAAAAAATAAAAAGGAGGAAAAGCAAAAGGTTGTATTTTCGCATATTACAACTCACTCAATACATTTAAAGTGGATCTGAAATAGGTATCTGAGCTGTTCCCCATCACACAACTTTTCAAACATCAATAAGGTACTCAATTCAGTGGATAATAAAGTGAGACTTCTAAAAAAGCCCACAGTGAGCCAGCCCTGGTGCACAGCAGTTAAGCACTATGCAGAGAAAGCCAAATTGTGCATGGCCAACTAGGGTTCCAGTTTCAACCTCAGCAGCTCAAAAAATACTTTTGGGTGTGTGCACACCTAAGATCCTACCTCAGTATGGAGAACTTGAGGGAAAAGGTTTGTAGTGTGGCCAGGCTTTGTAGAGGGGAACTTTCTCTCTCTCCCGTGCTCGCTCGCTCGCTCTCTCTCTCTCTCTCTCTTTCTCTCTCTCTCCCCTGCTCTCTCGCTCTAGTGCACACACATTCCCTCTGACATTTAAAAACAAACAAAAAGCCCATAGTCCTATCACAGGATGTAAATGGAAAAAATGAACAATGGCTCGAGACCAGAAAAGGACACTCTGATTCCTGACATGCATCTTGATTCCTGCCCTGTACACAACAAGTAGCACCCCAGCCTTTCATTAGCACTGAGCTCAGAGAGGAGGTTTTCACCGGCACCATGGTCCTACACAGGAGATATTTTTACCTTTCTTCCACTGGACTGGAACATATTCAGCATGTACAAACTGTCCTAGGATATGGTATAAATGCTGGCTCCATGCCAGCCTGGAAATAAATGCCTTTGACCAGTAAACCTTCATACATTTTGCACAAATTCTCTTTCCAGAAAGACTTCAAATGGGCCCCCACACAGCAGCCACTGGTGACTGCCTTTGAACCATTTATCAATCAGCAATACATGGTGACTACTTTCCAAACTCGCCCTCCCTCTCTAGCCCCCATAGCCGTGCCTCATCAGTTGTTTCAAAACCGTAGTGCTCTTCACAGTCAAGTGAAGAAAACTGTTTCAAATGGTACCATCCAAACAGCCTTCCCTGGGTCTCAGGGGAAATAATTCTAAAGGCATGGTCTTTCCAATGAAGTGCTCCTCGAACTTGTCATAGCCTTACCATCCCAAGCTAGCAATTTCTATTGCCATCAACTTACTATCATCAGACACTACAGTGTTCTTTTTATCCATGAACAGCACTTTAAAATGAAATCCCCAAATAGAAGGCTGACAATGTTGTCTTCATTGACCAAGGAAGTCTTGTCTTTTCAAGCAAGTTTATGAACCTTTCCACCCACAGCCCTATAGTAGCTATCCTCGGAATCACTGTAGAAACATCTTAAAAACAAACAGATGTTCAGGTCTTACCCTCTGAGACACAGATTCAATAAACCTGTGAGACTTACTCCTTAGCCCTAGAGACTCTGTGTTGGGATATCAGAATCACGTTGCAGCATTCTGATAGCAAGGCAGAACCGGAAATTTTAATCATCCTTCTGACAAATTTTCTCATTGTGATTCAAGGTCCACATAATTCCACATAAACTCATTAGACCTTCACATACAATCCGCTGACTAAATGACAGCTGAAAGCTCCACCCACTGGAGCTTGCTACCAGTTCCTAGGAATTAATAGAACGTGTCTCCAAACCACTAACCTAACTCTAACAAAGATGAACACCTGGAATCCAGAGCTGCCACAGTTGGGAAAAAGTCTGCGACAATGAAAAGTCAGTATCATTCTTGCTAATAGCTGTTTCTCCTGTAAGAGTGTACTTTATTACCCTTGACCCTCTCATCACCTAGATCTGTAATATAGTCCAAGGATCCCATCATCCCTGATCTAATGTCACCTATGCCCCAGATAAAAAGCACCAAATAGCTTACTAAATGGTGTGATTATTCTTAAATTGGACATATTTATGTGAATTTAACTTTAAATCATCATCTTTTTCTCTCAAATGTTCTTGTAATGGTTCCATTATTATTACAGAATTATGGAGCATTTGTAAATTGGCAGCCTCAGCCCACAGACATGCTTTTCTTTGACCCACATAAATTTTTATTTGAAAATCTTTAGACAAAGCATATACACTTCAATAGGTCACAATCCCCACCAATTCCAACTGTTTTTTTATACCTACTTTCTCACTCATTTGTGTTACTTGGCTAGTTCCTACAGACATCTGAGTTTGCAAACCTCTGAATTAAGATTTAGGGCATTTCCTAAAGAGACTCCTTATTTCCTTCAATAGTTTCTTCGTTTATGACAGATGCGTCAGGTGTTTATTTAGCTTAGAAAAGGAAAATGCAGCAGAAAGAATAACTAAAGCTCCTACCTTATTGAAAAATAAAGGTAAAAAGAATGCTTTCCTATTCCTATCCACAGTGTTCGTGAGGAATGACTGATTGTGTAATACCGTCACTTCATACCACCTTCCTTCTAGGAGACAGAAACAGAACAGGGACAGTGCCTTGTTCCTCTCTGTGCAAGTACTGTGTTAGACCACATGGGCTATTCAACATGGGCATTCAGATTATCTTTCAAGTCAATGATGATCACTATTCAATTCATTGTGAACTAAATTAGGTATATTAAAATATCCAAAGAAATGTTCCAGGGTCAATAAAGATACTAGTTACTAGGAGCCAAGTTAATCTGTGATTATGAGGAGAAGTAAGCCAAAGAAAACTGGTCAGCAATTCTGAAACTAAAATATTCAGTATGACTAATTATTATCATCAATCATTGAAAGTTTGGACAGTCTGGAAAATAGGATTGTAAAAGCATTCTAAAATGCAATTCCTTTCCGAAGGCTAGCAGACTTAATATAAGAAGGTTAAAAAAAAAAAAGTTAAAAAAACAAAATGAAATTTTCATGGCTCAATAGGTGAGGTCTAAGGGATATAAAATAGCACATTAAATCAGTTTCCAGTTCAAAAAACCTGCATGAGATGTTGATCTTCCTGTTTTTCATAAACCTTATAATTGTACTTCCAGAAAACGACCAAGCATCTGCCTCTATGCAGCTAATTCTTTTAATCTTGGAGCTCTCACAAGGAAATAGAGAGTATACTGTGCCAGGATCACTATCTCCTCCAGCCAAAATCATCATGTCTTGGAGCCAATTTCCTCTTGGTAAATTGTGATCCAATGCCTTCCATTTGCAGCTTCCTTAGTACTGGTAATGGCTGCACGTGTCAAAGTCGATATAGATGTGTGGACGTTTAGCAATATACATTATAAATTTAACTCTAATATGTGTGCCTATGCACAGAGGTAAATACTGGGTTCTCAGGAAAGTCAGAACACATTTTTAGGTAGAAAAGTATGTCCTGACTTTTCTGATGGTGCAGTATAAGCCTGCGTATGCAGCCACACACACACACGTGCATCTATACTGCTTCCTGTAAGTCCCCCTGTGCACCACTCTGTGACTACCATCAGGCTCCTTAACTCACTGAAAATTCCCTAATAACTAACATTACTTTGAAACGTCACAATAATGAACTCTGCTATGCAGCTATAATATAATGAAAATCAAAGTTAATTATAATTTTGATGCTATAAACAGTCCCTTAAATGCTTCTGAATCATCAAAGAGATCGAATTGTTCTGCTTTTACTGTAAATGGAATTTTATCAAAATTCAATTATTTTAAAACATTTAGTGATTTATATATATGCTATATATATACACACACATATATATAGCTTATACAGTAAATTTTTATGAGTCTGAATATTTGATCAGTATACCTTATTTCCCAGCTTTTCTTGGTAAAGTAGAATTTCTGTAATTTTCATGTATGACTCCTATTTTTCATATACACAAACTGCATACATTCTTAATAAGAATTGCAAATTAACCACAAAATATTTTCCTTTTTTTAAATAATTATTTGTTTAATTTTATTACTTAATTTGCCACATGTCACACGCCCTCACCAGATATATATATATATGGAAAGAGAGAGAGAGAGAAATCATGCTACCAGGCCTGGGACTCAAATCACTGTCAGCCATCTAGGAATCCAGTGCCCTAACCACCACGCCACCTGCTGGTCCCAACCACAACATATTTTCAACCATGAAATATATTTCTTCAGTTCTTCAAGTACCAAACTGTTGATGTCGTTACTATTTAATATATTTAATATAACTCACCTTTCTTGATAAATTGAGGTCATTATTCTGAGAAAATATACTGTCATTTTTTTAAAGTGGTGATATGATAAGTAAGATTTTAAGGGGATAAAGCTACCTGTCCTTAAAATAAATTACTCCGGGGGCCAGCATGTGGCACAGTGGTTAAGGTGTTGGACTCCCACACAGCCGACTACAGTTTGAGCCCTGGAGCTGGCCGTCTGCTTTCTCGCTTTCCCTCCCTCTCTATCTCTTTCTGGTGAAATTTAAAAATAATAATAAACTTAATAATTTTTAAAATAAAAATAAATTATTCTAAGGTACTGTACCTTCAGGATTCTTTTGATAGTTCATTCCTACTTCCTCTATACATATTTGGCTCTAACTAGTGTCACTGTAAATTCTAATCTTTTTTTTAAAGTTTATTTATTTATATCTTTTCTGAGAGAGAGACAGAGAGACAAAAATCCTTAACCGGGTCTTACACCTCAATACTCCCAGCCCTTCCTAGCCAGCTAGGACTATGGGCACATGAGCATGCATCCAGATCACACAAATCAATCCAGGAACTGAACCTTAGTTTCCCATATGGCATCCAGCACTGCAGTGTTAGGTCACTGCAGGTGGGCTCTATTCGAATTTTCAGTCATGCATTACACACAGTTACCTTAATAAAAACTAAAGGTGACTATATTTCATATACAAATTAAAACACAGTCTATGATAGCTAACTGACACAATTCAGAATCCCTTTTTAGAGAAGGGGAAGGAAGAAAAACCTTGGTTTATGACTATGAAATGTGATTGAAAGTGCAAGAAATCTGATACATATATCCACCTATTTGTGATCACATGAAATGCAGAGGAAAAAGGAAGGTGTTAAACTATTATAAGTCATGGGGATATAGTCAGAAAAACCCAGTCTGTGGTAATTTTATAAGAAAATGGCCTAGTAGTATGGTTGTAAATCATTTTGTTTAGCTTTGCTTTCTAAAAGTTGATTTCTAGAAAATTCTATCTAAGAATCATGTCTTGATTTCTAAAAATGGGAAGTTACAAATGTAAAAATAATTATTTGTTTAATTTTATTACTTAATTTGCCACATGTCACACGCCCTCACCAGATATATATATATATGGAAAGAGAGAGAGAGAGAAATCATGCTACCAGGCCTGGGACTCAAATCACTGTCAGCCATCTAGGAATCCAGTGCCCTAACCACCACGCCACCTGCTGGTCCCAACCACAACATATTTTCAACCATGAAATATATTTCTTCAGTTCTTCAAGTACCAAACTGTTGATGTCGTTACTATTTAATATATTTAATATAACTCACCTTTCTTGATAAATTGAGGTCATTATTCTGAGAAAATATACTGTCATTTTTTTAAAGTGGTGATATGATAAGTAAGATTTTAAGGGGATAAAGCTACCTGTCCTTAAAATAAATTACTCCGGGGGCCAGCATGTGGCACAGTGGTTAAGGTGTTGGACTCCCACACAGCCGACTACAGTTTGAGCCCTGGAGCTGGCCGTCTGCTTTCTCACTTTCCCTCCCTCTCTATCTCTTTCTGGTGAAATTTAAAAATAATAATAAACTTAATAATTTTTAAAATAAAAATAAATTATTCTAAGGTACTGTACCTTCAGGATTCTTTTGATAGTTCATTTCTACTTCCTCTATACATATTTGGCTCTAACTAGTGTCACTGTAAATTCTAATCTTTTTTTTAAAGTTTATTTATTTATATCTTTTCTGAGAGAGAGACAGAGAGACAAAAATCCTTAACCGGGTCTTACACCTCAATACTCCCAGCCCTTCCTAGCCAGCTAGGACTATGGGCACATGAGCATGCATCCAGATCACACAAATCAATCCAGGAACTGAACCTTAGTTTCCCATATGGCATCCAGCACTGCAGTGTTAGGTCACTGCAGGTGGGCTCTATTCGAATTTTCAGTCATGCATTACACACAGTTACCTTAATAAAAACTAAAGGTGACTATATTTCATATACAAATTAAAACACAGTCTATGATAGCTAACTGACACAATTCAGAATCCCTTTTTAGAGAAGGGGAAGGAAGAAAAACCTTGGTTTATGACTATGAAATGTGATTGAAAGTGCAAGAAATCTGATACATATATCCACCTATTTGTGATCACATGAAATGCAGAGGAAAAAGGAAGGTGTTAAACTATTATAAGTCATGGGGATATAGTCAGAAAAACCCAGTCTGTGGTAATTTTATAAGAAAATGGCCTAGTAGTATGGTTGTAAATCATTTTGTTTAGCTTTGCTTTCTAAAAGTTGATTTCTAGAAAATTCTATCTAAGAATCATGTCTTGATTTCTAAAAATGGGAAGTTACAAATGTATGGTCTTACTAAAAGTTATGAAGCTGTCGTTAAACTAATCCTAATTCTTTAATCTGAATAAATAATTTTAGTTTTAAAAACCTTCATTAGGGCCAGCTGGTGGCATGGTTGTTAAAGCAGCTGGATCTCACATGGCTGACTCTGCAATTCAAGTCCCTGACCTGGCTGCTTGGAAGACATGCTGGGCACATGTGCAAAAGTGCCCGGAATCCCAAGAGGAGAATCAAGGAGAAGGGGGTGGCTTGGTCATCCCCCTGGGGTGCTTTCCCACTTTCTCTCCCTCTCTTTCTCTGGTGAGCATATGCACCCTATAGCAAATAAAAATATAAACCTTCATTAATCTTTTGTTCTAAATGCTATAAAGATCTTACATTGCATTATTTTCTCAGAAAACAATTTTCACAGGGTATGTTGTAAAGCAGCACTGAAATTTAGACCTCAGCTTTTTAAAATGATGATGATTATTTTTAAACAGGGTCTCACTATGTGGTGATCCTTCTGCCTCAGCCTCCAGAGTAGCTGGGACTACAAGTGCATACCACTACGCCTGGCTTTTAGGGTGGGTCAGGAATCAAAACCTGGGTCTTCCATGTGGCCTCATCCTGCCAAGTCACGGTGTTAACCAACATGTACTACCATAACTAGGCCTCAATCTCAATTTTAATACTTTTAAATAAAAAAGGTACCAAGAAAAAAAGCCCCGAGGCACTCTTCAGGAAGTCAAAGTCATTAGTCTAACAAATAGTATTTCAACTATTTATTTTTAGCCTTAAAACTTTGAAAATTACTCTTACAGGTTTTCTGTTGCCTATCACGTATTCATGAACTAGAAAAGATAAGTACATTGCACCACACAATGACGCTTCAGTCAACTACAGGCCACAGTTCAGTCAACTACATGCTGGTGGCCCCATAAAAGAATAGGCCTGAACCAATCAGAGTCAGTTTGAACCAGTTAGAGCTGGTTTGAACCAGTCAGAACCAGTTTGAACCAGTCAGAACTAGTCAGAACAGGCTTGACCCAGTTAGAACCGGTTGGAACCAGTCAGAACTAGTCAGAACCGGTCAGAGCAGGCTTGAACCAGTCAGAACCAGTTTGAACCAGTCAGAACTGGTTTGAACCACTCAGAAACAGTCCGAACCAGCCGAACTGGTTCAAACCAGTCAGAGCCGGTTGGAACCAGTCAGAACTGGTTTGAACCAGACAGAGCTGGTTTGAACCAGTCAGAACCAGTCCTAACCAGTTAGAACCAGCCAGAGCCGATCTGAACCAGTCTGAACTGGTTTGAAGCAGTCATAACCAGTCCGAACCAGGTCCAGACCAGTCAGAGCCAGATTGGACCAGTCAGAACCAGTCCGAAAAAGTTAAAACCAGTCAGAGCCGATTTGAACCAGTTAGAACCAGTCCGAATTGGGTCTGAACCAGCCAGAGCCGGTTCGAACCAGTCAGAACCGGTTTGAACCAGTCAGAGCCGGTTTGAACCAGTCTGAACTAGTCAGAACCGGTCAAAGCATGCTTGAACCAGTTAGAACCGGTTCAAACCAGTCTGAACCAGTTTGAGCCACTCAGAGCCGGTTTGAACCAATCAGAGCCCGTTTGAACCAGTCAGAGTCAGTCCGAACCAGTTAGAACCAGCCAGAGCCAGCTGATTTGAAGCAGTCAGAGCCAGTTCAAATCAGGCAGAACCAGCCAGAGCCGGTCTGAACCAGTCTGAGTCAGTCCGAACTGGTTTGAACCAGTCAGAGCCGGTTTGAACCAGTCAGAGCCAGTCTGAACCAGTTAGAACCAGCCAGAGCCGGTTCGAACCAGTCTAAACCGGTTTGAACCAGTCATAACCAGCCTGAACCGGGTCCGAACTAGTCAGAGCCGGTTTGAACCAGTCAGAGCCAGTCTGAACCAGTTAGAACCAGCCAGAGCCGGTTCGAACCAGTCTAAACCGGTTTGAACCAGTCATAACCAGCCTGAACCGGGTCCGAACTAGTCAGAGCCGGTTTGAACCAGTCAGAATCAGAGAGCCAGTTTGAACCAGTCAGAACCAGTCAGAACCAGTCAGAGGTGGTTTGAACCAGTCAGAGCCAATCTGAACCAGTTAGAACCAGCCAGAGTGGTTCGAACCAGTCAGAGCTGGTTTGAATCAGTCAGAACCGGTTTGAACTGGTCAGAAACAGAACCGGTCAGAGCTGGTTCGAACCAGTCAGAGCCGGTTTGAACCGGTCAGAAACAGAACCGGTCAGAGCTGGTTCGAACCAGTCAGAACCAGTCAGAACTGGTTCGAACCAGTCAGAGCTGGTTTGAATCAGTCAGAACCAGTTCGAGTCAGTCAGAACTGGTTCAAGCCAGTCAGAGCTGGTTTGAACTAGTCAGAACCAGTCCGAACCAGTTAGAGCCAGTCAGAACTGGTTCGAACCAGTCAGAAACAGAATCGGTCCGAACCGGTTCAAACCAGTCAGAGCCGGTTTGAAGCAGTCAGAACAGGTTTGAACCAGTCAGAACTGGTTCGAACCCCTCAGAGCCGTTTTTAACCTGTCAGAACCAGTCTGAACTGGTTTGAACCAGTCAGAAAGTCAGAACCGGTCAGAGCCGGTTAGAACGAGCCTGAGCCGGTTTGAACCAGTCAGAAAGTCAGAACCGGTCAGAGCCGGTTCGAACGAGCCTGAGCTGGTTTGAACCAGTCAGAACCAGTTTGAACCAGTCAGAAACAGAACCGGTCAGAGCCCGTTTAAGCCAGTCAGAACCAGTCAGAACCGGTTTGAGCCAGTCAGAGCCGGTTTGAAACAGTCAGAAACAGAACCAGTCAGAGTCCGTTTGAGCCAGTCAGAACCAGTCAGAACCGGTTTAAGCCAGTCAGAACCGGTTCGAGCCAGTCAGAGCCGGTTTGAAACAGTCCAAACCAGTTAGAGCTAGTCGGAATCGGTTCGAACCAGTCAGAAAACAGAGCCGGTCCAAACCAGTTCAAATCAGTCAGAGCCGGTTTGAACCAGTCTGAACGGTTTGAACCTGTCAGAGCCGTTTTTAATCTGTCAGAACCAGTCAGAACCGGTTAGAACCAGTAAGAACTAGTCAGAACCAGGAACCGGTTAGAACCAGTCAGAACCCATGTGAGCCAACAGAACTAGCCAGAACTGATCAGAATCAGTCAGAACCAATTCGAACCAGTCAGAGCTGGTTTGAACCAGTCAAAACCAGTCATAACATGTTTGAACCAGTCAGAATGGGTTTGAATCAGTGAGAACCGGTTTGAACCAGTCAGAACTGGTTCTAACCAGTCAGACCCGGTTTGAACCAGTCAGAACCAGGCAGAACCAGACAGAAGCAATTTTAACCAGTCAGAGTCAGTCAGAACCAGTCACCAGTCAGAACTAGTCAGAACAATCAGAACCAGACAGAAGCAATTTGAACCAGTCAGAACTAATCAGAAACAGATGGAAGCAGATTGAACCAGTCAGAAGCGGTTCAAACCAGTCAGAGCCAGTTTGAACCAGTCAGAACCGTTTCGAGCCAGCCAGAACTGGTTTCAATCATCAGAGCCGGTTTCAACCAGTCAGAACCAGTCAGAATCAGTCGGCTACACCATGTAGCCTAAGTGTGTAGGAGACTGTTTTACCTAGGTTTGTGTCCATACACTATAACATTCCCACAATAATAAAATCACCTAACAATGTATTTTAGAATGTATCCCTGTCATTAAGTGGTTGACTGGATTGCTATTGCTATTCAGTATTTGGTTCTATTCATATATCAATGCGAACATAGAAATTCAATGTTTAAAAAATTAGGTCATCGGGAAAGTCATGACATATTTTTCTGTTTTTCTATGTAAAAAAGCACCATGACTTTCCTGATGACCCAGTAGTTATTTTATCTCTTCCTGATTCTAAAATGCTCTTAATTTAATCTCAGTGGACAGTGATTTGGGGTGTAGGAGTAGCACCTTGCTAGAGGTTGAAAGTGAAATCAATGGTTAACTGAAACTTTTAACACAATAAATTCATTTTAAATTAAAATCAATCCTGGGAAAGACTGACTAAAATCAGAATATGGGACAAATTTTGTATTTTAAAAATCATTTTCGGGACCAGCATATGGTGTAATGGTTACATTTCTGGACTCTCATGTAATTGACTGTGGTTCGTGTCCTTTACACAACAGCTTAAAGCTCACACCAGGCATATGTGTGTTTGTGCCCAATATCCTGAGAGGAGAATGAAGGAGAAAGGGATTGCAGTGTGGCCAACCCCCCTTGGGGGTGATTTCTCACTTTCTGTCTCTCCGTCTCTGTCTGTCTCTCTGGTGAATGCACATGCCCTATAGCAAATGTCTCTCTAAAAAATAATAAATAAATAAATAAATAATTTTCAGAGGCATTTGCATAGGCTGACTAAGCTAATGTGCATGTTAATCTTACAAACATCTCCAAATCAATAAAATAAGTCTCTTAAAGATGCTATCTCTATGCACATGAATTACATATAATTATTTTACCAATTGCTGTTCTTACGAATTAATTTTTTTAAATCTCCTAAAGGATCCCTTTGATTTAAAAAAGTGGTGAACTCTGGGTGACTATTTTAGATACTATAAGTAATTGGCTGTCCTTCTTTTAAAATCCTTTAATAATCTAGACTTTTTATTTATCAATCTGGCTTCTTCATAAATGTTCTTGAAACATATTCAAGAAACTGCATTAAATGTGTTGAATGTTTTGTTTATAATAATACTGTACTTCTCTGATATTTTCATAATCCCAACAACTCAGAAATATTTTTTTAAGTGTATATAAGGTCTTCTGAGTCATTGTCAATTCAAGACTACAAAACACCCTGTGGTTAAAGGATTATATCAGAGCAGAGTAAGGGTTGAGCTGGCACTTTACTTTGCAGGTTTAATATCTTGGCTCTCCAAAACTTGTGTGGGGGCTGCAGTTTGGCAAAAAATTCCTAGCCGGATGCAGATAATTTCTCTGAAAAAATGTTTTTTAACTAAGATTTTTTTTCCTTTTAAAAATGCTGAAGAAAGCATACATTAGAACAAGGCTCAAAATTTATAAGACTCCCTTCCTTTTCATCATGCCCATCCACATAGATAACTCAAGTACAGCAAAGTAATCCCAAACCTAAAATTTCCAATAAGTACAAGACCTTACTTCTCTATGAGTTTAAATGTAACCTTAAATATCAAAACAAATTGCTTCAGTTTTAAAGGGAAACTAGAAGACTTCTTTGAAAATAGAGGTATTTGCTAAGGTTATGATTTTACAATACATTGCTGTTGGTCATCTTGGCCAACATATCTCTAGTTTTTCTTTTTGTTGTTGTTGTTGTTTTGCTAAAAGGTGCATACACTTACCAGAGAGACAGAGAGACAGAGGAACAGGGAGAAAGAAAAAAGAACCTCCTCCCCAAAGCGCAACAGTTACACCTCAAAGCTCCCTTGTTTTTATTTTTACATTCAAATGTTATCTCCTGTGAGATAACGCTAATATTACTGTATTAATAGTTTCATCAATAAATAAATGCATAGAGTTACATACATACATAATCTGCCCAATAGTCAACAGAACTGAAACAAGAATTCAGATCTTTCTCACCCATTTTCATTTCACTATCTCTCATTCTCACCTCTGTGTATACACTAGAATCAACTTTGTAAACCACTGAACTCCACAATCTGCCCCAGACAAAATAACTAAATAGGAATCTTTGGGAGACAGGACTCAGTCATCAGTATATTCATAATACTATACAAAGCAAGACAAGAATATCAGAGTAAAACACAGCATGGCAGACATGGTCAATATTAAGTTATCCTTTTGTAAACCAAGTTTTTGTTTTCTTTTTCCAACCTACAGTCACCCATTTCTCCACTTCTAAACCAGCACACCAAGAACAAGTCACTTAATGTTAATATTTGCCTACATGAAGTAAGTTAGGAATATAAAGCCTAACATCCAACAAAATGTATAAAACAATTCCAACTAAAACACCCTGTGGATAAGTTGTAATTGTATTCTCTCTACATCTCCCTTAATATCTTCTATTGCTCTTCATTCCTTTCTTCATCTCTGGCTTTCCAACTTAAACTTTTTCTCCTATAGAATTAATAAAGGACTGCTGATGATGGATCTTCTGTTTTTATTTACTCCAAAATATATTTATTTCACTTATATCCTTGAAGGACATTTTTGCAAGATACAGAAATTTAAGTGATAGTTATTTTCTTTCATCATATTAAAGATATCGTTAAACTGTCTTCTATTTTCTATATTTGCTTTTAAGAAGTTAGCCAACAGCCCAATGGTTTTGTTCTCTCTGATTGCTTTCAGACTTTTCCCTTTATGTTTGTTTCTCTGTGTGTGTGTGTGTGTCTTTTTTTTTTTTAACAGAATCTTGCTCTGTCACAATCCTTTTGGTTCAGTCTTCCAAATAGCTAGGACCACAGGTATGTACCACCACACTCAGCCTTCTACGGTGAGCCAGGAATTGAACCTAAGACGTCAACCTGTCATGCAGCAACATCCAGCATACACTGTGTGCTACTACAAATGGGTCAGTTTTATGTAATTTTGCCATGATATGTCTAGGAGTAGACTTCTATGTAGATAGCTTGCTTAGGATTAACTGGATTTCCTGAATCTGAGAAATTATACTGGTTTGTACACTGAATATATTCAGTTCTTTAAAATACACCAAAAAATTTTGAAAAATATAACAAATATATAACCAAGTTCATAAAACAAAAGTGGATAGTTCAATTAAAAATCACAAAATACCTGCGCAAGGGATGGAGGACATGTACAAAGCTTAGCTAATTGGCATGTTCTAATTCCCTAGAGCAACAATGTTCATGGACACAATGCCCTCAGAAAGATGAATCAAGACAAACAAGTCTCAATTCTAAGACTTCTGCTTATAGTATCAGACTTGCTCTTTTTTGGGATTTAGTGTCATGATGGAGGTACTGGAGATGACATGAAGAGCCTGAGAATAATGCTGGCTGGAGGAAAAGGCAAAACAAAGCCCTGATGACAGAGTTTGAATTCTGTAACTAGTCATGCCCCAAGCTAGTTCTACTGTTCTTTTCTGTTAAGTGAACCAATAAATTACTGTTTTTATTTAAGATAGTTTGGTTGCATTTCCTGTCACTTGCATCCCATCAGGTTTTACCTGCTACAATTTACCATGTGATTTCCCTTTCTGAAGTAATTTCTCTTTTTCTCTGGATTTTAGTATTACCTTTCTTTTCTACCTTATATCACAATTACTTTCTGCCTTACATCTTAACTATCTGTGACCAAATTTTCTTCACTACTGAACTGTGAGCTTGGAGTGTAGTATCTGTAATATGTCATCTAGAGGTATTCAATAAACAGGTGCTGACAAAACTGTGGCTAACTCTATGAGTCATTCATCTTTTTATCCCTAGCACCTAGCATTCAAGTATTTAGTACAGACATGTTTGTAGAAGGAATTAGCCAACAAATAAGGAGATGGGAATAATATCATAAAAGAGCAGAGATCAGCACCTACACAAATGAGATCTTAAAATATTCCTTCCCATAGGCTAGAATAAACCATGTAGCAATGGATTAGACTTGGAGCCATCAGTATGAAATCATGTTTCACTTAATATAGATACAAATGATTACATGTACATATATTTATAGATATATTCATCTCACTCCTGTGTTACCTGAAAGGACTTAAAAGTAATGACATCCCCGTAGCAACATGTATACCTAGTACTCTTATCTTGGTTTCTAATATCTTTCTCCAATAAAAAGAACCAGGGCTCCTTGGAAAAATGACTGGTTCTAATACTGGAGCAAGAAATATACAAGAGGAACCTAGAGTATCTCATAGTGGCAGAAAGCAAGAAAGTGGCACAGACAACAAACAAACAAAAACTCGTGTGATAATAGGGTCAAAGGGATGTAGGAGCCAAATGAAAGAGCATCTAATGGTCAAACCTGGCAAAAAATAAATAGCATAGTATGAGATTATAACCCCAAATATAAAACAAGTTCTTAAAAGTTCAAATTAATATAAATAAATGGTTGAGTAAATAAATGAATGGTGGGGAACAGACAAATATCCCACGCAGAATTTCTAGTAATTTATGTGGCTACTCTGCCCTCAAAGAGGTAAGAATATAACTTTCCACTTCTGGGGGCTACACACAGTGACTCCCTTCCAAAATGAAAAGGGGGAGGAAAAGGAACTTGATAATGGAGAAACGGTCCCTGAAGCCAAGTGGTGAAAGTTAATAACAGTGAAAAGTCATATTGATGGCATGTACTCTTGATATGATATGATTAAAAATGGCACTGTTAACTCTGAGGTCTTCCTACAAAAAAAACCATAATCCCAGTTCAACCATGAGGAAAAATTCAGACAAATCCCAGCTAAGGGACAGAATACATAATAATTAACCAGTTACTTCTCAAAACAGCCAAGGTCATAAAAAAAAAAGAGAGAAATATGAGAAACTGTCACAACAAAGCCCAAACAGATATGAGGGACTAAATGTAATGTGATCCTGAAACAGAAAAAGGACACTGAGGAAAAATTAAGGTAGTCTGAATAAAGTATGAACTTTTAATAGTTAATAATGTATCATAATTGTTCATTCATTGTCAAAAATGTACCATGTAATGCCCGATATTAACAACAGAGAAACTGAATATACAGTACACAGGAACTCTCTGTACTAGCTTGGTAATAATTCTTTAGATCTAAAATTAAAAGTTCTAAAATGTAAAGTTTATTTTAAAAAATCAGTAGTCCTTCCTCATAAAACCCTATAAACCAAAGTACACAGAGCAGTCTATTTCTAAGACCAGCCTTTGAAATAAGAGGGAAATGTGAAATAATTAATTTAGAGATCCTAAGGGAATATAATCAATAATCCACTGTACATTTCTCTTTAAAATTACATGATAAAAATTTGATTCCTGGGGCCAGTAGGTGGCATAGAGGCTAAGGTGCTGGGCTTCCTCATGGGCAACCATGGTTCAAGTCCCAGGCCTGGGGCTTGAAACTTACACTGGGCATGTGTGCATGCATGCCTAAAATCCCAGGAGGAGAATGGAAGAGAAGGGATTGTGACATGGCCATTCCTTGTATTTTCCTTGCACATTACACACACTTCTGTAGCATTACTATTATGTCTAGTAATTACTTGTTTACGTTTTTGTCTTCTCTGCAATTCCAAGAGCACCTTGAAGGCCAAAATTATTACCTTACTCATACTCAGCTTTTCTAATACCTATCTGTTTTACCAGGTACCTACTAAGTACACACTGAAGGATTTTTGTTGGTGGTGGTTTTTGAATAGATGAATATGCTGAGTACCGCAGTAATGGTACAAGAATTCAGATTAAGTAGTGATTATTAAACATAAGGGTGATCTGAGGCTTAATGGAAGAGGAAGGTTTTAGCTGGTTCTTCAAGTAGAGGTAGCATTTAGAAGATGAAGAGAGGAAGGGATGGCACTGTAGGCAGGGGCCAAAGCTACAGGTAGTCAGTAAAATGAATAAATAAATAAATAAATAAATAAATAAATAAATAAATACAGTCACGGAGGTAGGTTAAGGCAAAATGGTGAGAGGTTTAGAGACAAAAGGAAGCATTAGTCATTGCTAGTTTATGATGTGATTTTAAGAAATTACCATAGCCTTAGGTTTATTTGCCTTCTTAGTTCTTCCTAATAGCATTTACCAAGACACAGATGACTTTGAGAGATGTCTATGGTCTGAGGATGATAGTTTTTCTCTTACAGTACTGAGGATTCCAGAAATTTTTGATGCCTTAACTTTTTAGCTACCTGTCCTTAAGTACACTTCTAGAAATAGGTAGAATCTTAATATGCACACATTAGTTTTTCAGAGGAATCAAGAACATTTTTGAGACAGTTTTACTATAAGGCACGTGCACTTGCCATAGAGACAAAGAGACAGAAAGTGAGAAATCACCCTCTGGGTGGATGGCCACACTGCAATCCCTTCTCCTTCATTCTCCTCCTTGGATTTTGGGTGTGTACACATATGCGTCTGGTGTGATTTTCAAGCTGCCAGGTCTAGGACTCAAACTGCAGTCAATTATGGGGGAGTCCTTAACCAACATGCCACCTGCTGACCCCTTGGTGTTCTTTCCTGATACCATTTTTTTCTTTATTTTGTAAAAATATGTTAATTCACCATTTAAGTCTAAGGTCTATGAATGGGGATTCTAATGTCACTTAAATGGTGAATTAACAGATTATTTTTTTTTACTGGGTTATTAACCATAAATGTCACATATTTATGGTAAGAGAAAAAAGGGTAAGAATTTACAGATAATCACCATTCCAATTAATTGTCTGCTGCTCGTTTTCTTCTATTATACCAGTCACAAACTTAAAAATAAGGAAAAAGGACAGGTTTAAGATACATCTTTTATGTTTCTGTGGAGTTGATGACAAGGAGAAGGAGGTCAGAAGAATCGAAGACAATTTTAAAAGATGTTTCAGATGAATGTGCAAGGTCATAGGAGAAATGCTTACAATCACATTTTACAGAGGGAGTAAAAGCGTTATTAAAAATGCAGAGGATGAGTACCTGCAGCACAGACACAGAAAAGCCCTGAGAGGGACAATACGCTCACACACTAATACTCATGTCTAGATTGTCTAGGCTTATGCCTTTGTTTTTCTTTGTTCTTACCTGCATTTTATGTTGTCAATAATAGAAATATGCTGTTATAAGTAAAAATCCAACCCTCTGAGAGGAGTGGTGAAGAGGACATAAGATGACAAAAAGAGATGACCAGCCAAAGACAATAAATAATCTTCAAAACTGAACATTAAAAACTCCTCTGGATAAGCTTTTTTTTTTTAATTGGCCAAAAGGTGCATGCATTCACTAGAGAGAGACACAGAGAGAGAGGCAGAGAGAGACAGGAAAAGCACTCTCCATGGGGCATGGTCTTGCTGCAATCCCTTCTCTATTTCTCCCTCCTTTGGGGACTTGGAGCACACATGCACATGTGCCTAGAGTGTGCTTCAAGCCACCGAGTCCAGGAAAACCACATGGTCAGCCATGTGGGATCCATCCACCTTAACCACCAGGCCACAGTCTGGCCCAATAAGCCTATCTTTAACTGCAGTGGTTTACACTCAACTCAGTAACTCATTTTCAAAAAAAACCATTTTTTAAAAATTCAATAGAATAAATCAAAATTGGCAACATCTGCTAAATGTTATATTTACCATTGGATTTCGAAAAATAACTTGGTTTGCCTTTTTTTCATTTGAGAGTGAACATTTTAAATGTACCTTGCTTATATTTGCAAGATTTTATTTTTCTACAACTAGGCATTTAAAGCTTGTTTAAGACACACACAAAATTATTTGTGTATGCAAATATGTATATATTAATACTCCTCTCCTCAATCCACAACTGGCTATAAAAGGAACCTCTTTAAAAAATAGATGTAATTGGGACCAGCAGTTGGCATAATGGCTATGTCACTGAACTCTCATGCAGTCGACCACAGTTCAAGTCCCGGGCCCAGTGGCTTAAACTCATGCCGGGCACGTGTGCGTGAGTGCCCAAGATCCCAAGGGGAGAATGGAGGAGAAGGGATTGTGGCATGGCCATCCCCCCAAGGGGTGATTTCTTGCTTTCTGTCTGTCTCTGTCTGTCTCTGTCTCTCTGTCTTCTGGAAAGCACACGTGCCCTATAGCAAAAAATCTCTCAATAAAAAGAAAATAGATGAAATCATAAATCATCATTTTTAAACCAGAGGCCTTCCACTCTGCACAGTCGCTAGGGCATCGCATGGTGACAGAGCAAGAGTAAGTATGTCTATGTCCATGTGTCTCTGTGCTGAGTTCTTTCTCTTCTTTTAAAGCTCCAGGATTCAATCATGTGGGCCCCCACCATAATGAACCTGCATACTCCTAATTATCTCCTAAAACCTCTCTTAGTTCCATAATCTGATTAAGTTTCTACCTTTTTAATATCTTTACGATAGCAGCCAATTTTCAATATATGATTTGGGGGCTTATATTCAAATTGCAACAATGTTATTAATAAAAGTTTTATATTAGGTCATCAGGAAAGTAATAACATATTTTTTGTGTTTTTCTATGCAAAAATACATCATGACTTTCCCAGCGACCCAATAGAAATACATATTTAGTTATTAACAACCAAGCAATATGTTTCAAAGTTCCTGACACATGGATCTGATAAAGAGCTCCCATGTTCCCACAAAATCCTATACGTATATCCCTAATACCTCCATGTATCACTCTATGCTCTAATCTTGTTTACTTGTCTATCTTGAGCACTATGTCCAGCTTGAGAGATAAACAAGTTTTCGATAAGTTTCAAATGAGTAGCAAATAGAGATTTGAAAAATGAGAGAGCAAGGCACTTTGAAATACCTAGACTTAGGAGCACCCCACATCTGCACGGCATTTTCCAGTAGTGACACCCAGTCCATTTCAGCCTAGTGCCTACTCTTAGCATATATTTCATGTACACAGTGGATAGGAATTATGAATTTGCAAAGACCCATTCAAAAAGTGCCTTTCTATAGCTTTTATAGTGATGATGAGAGGAGGAAAATTGACAGGTATGATCATATACACTTAAATTCCATGCAAGATGAACAGAGCCCATGAGGGACTTATGAGCTACCAGGCAGTATCTCCCTTGGAAATGCTCCTCCCAAACACTAAATCACGCTTACCTTTAAACGGGAAAAAGGCAGTGGTTTCCACCTTACTATAATTGCAACATGCTTTTCTCATTTAAATGTATGATCCACCCTTCCTCCTTTATGCAACTTTATTTCAAATTAAAGTGAATTATCACTGTTACTTTGCAGAGAAAGAATTTCACAATACCCTTTGAGGTAGCAGAACACGGCAGAGTATTGCAAAACAGAGGCTGAAAATTGCTGCTTCTGGAGTTCTGCTAACTGATTTTTATTCTTCATGTTTGTATGAAATTGACTTTTTCTACTATTTTGAAACTTTAATCTAAAGCATATTTTCTAGTCTTGGGAACCAGCATCCCCGTAAGGAATATGGAACCTTAAAGGAAATCATTCATCCAACAAACATGTGCAGCCATGTGTCGCTCAACGCTAGGATATGCACCAAGAAATGTGTGGTTGGTGATTTCATTGTTGTGCAAACATCAGAGTGGACTTACACAAACCTAAATTATATAGCCTGCTATACCTAGGCTATTTGGTGTAGCCCACATGCTCCTTAAGGGATCACCATTGCATATGTGATCCACTACTGAATAAAACGTTGTCGTGCGAAGTAAGCCTACTCTGTGTACCTCTACGCACCAGCCACTCTTGTAGTTACTCAGATACAACAGTGAACAAAACCAACTCCATTCTCTCCTGCAGATTCTATTCCAGTGAAGAGTAGTGACCAGTTTGCCTGGGACTGTCTCATTTCAACACTGAATATCTTTCATCCCAGAAAACCCCTCAATCACAGGAAAACATATAGTACTTTCACATACAGACAAATAAGTACTGTTTCACAACAGAGCAGTTGGTCAACCCAGTAGAGACAGGTACCAAGCAAAGAAACAACCAAAAATTATAAAATAAAATAATGATAAGGGTTATAAAGAAAAGAGAGTAAGGTAAAGATCAGAGAGTATTCAAAGAATGTTACTATTTTGTACAGGGATGTTAGAGAAGGCCTTCCTAAAACAGCACTGTCTGAGAAAGGAAGGGGAGCAAGCCATTCTAATAACTTGGG
>NW_006199637.1:1478582-1513955 GCF_000334495.1 Tupaia belangeri chinensis
CTAGGCAAAGTGGATGAAATAATACCCAATGGAAAGGTCCTAAGGGAGAAGTGTGCTTAGAATGTGTGAGGAATAGCAAGAAAGCTCATGTGGCTAGAGGGGAGTGAACCGGAACAGAAAGGAAGGAGATGGGCTTAGAGAGACTACTGGGTGACAGCTATACCATAACCTCCCCACCATATAGAGCAGAACACATGTCCCAACTTCTCCCTGATTTTCTTATCCAATCATTCCAATAATTTCTCTTTTTCATTATAATGGAACCTCTGTCTTAGTTTACAGATCATCCTCACTTCTCACATTATATAATGCTATGTTAAAACTCTATTAGCTATCCCCACAGCACTGGTTTGTTTAGTTATTTCAACATTTAATCATATACTACCTGTGTCTACATGTTTCCATGTGAATATGTCTTAGCTCTTTAAAATTTAGCCTCCTTTAAGTCAAATTTCATATTATACAGTATTGGACACATTGTGTGCAATCACCAAATTCCAAAGAAGATATACAAGTGGCTAATAAGCACAGGAAAAGACGCTCAACAGCATTAGCCATCAGGGAAGTGTAATCAAAATCATAATGAGATCTTCTTTTCTCCGCCATCATGGTACGTGCGGTCCACTTGGCTCTTCGCCATGTCTTCTCACAAGACTTTCAGAATCAAGCGGTTTCTGGCCAAAAAACAGAAGCAAAATCGTCCTATTCCCCAGTGGGTTAGAATGAAAACTGGTAATAAAATCAGATACAACTCCAAGAGGGGACACTGGAGAAGAACCAAGCTGGGTCTATGACAAACTGGGCAGAATAGGCCCACATATTTATGCTGTACCAAGGTCACTATGGTCTTACCACATCAAACTGAAAATGGTCACCACTGACTGGACGCGTGTGTTTATTGGGAAAAAAATGATGCTTCACCTTGTCTCTAAGTTCTGCATTGGTAGGTTGGTTCAGTAATAAATATGTGAAACCTTTCAAAAAAAAATCATAATGAGATACCACTTCATACCCACTAGGATGGCTATAATGAAAGAGACAAAGAGTAACAAGTGTTGGTGAGGATATGGAGAAATTGTGCCACTTATTCATTGCTGATGAAGATATAAAATAGTGCAGCCACTCCTCAAAACATTAGAGTTATCATTTGATCCCGCAATTCTACTCTGAGGAATACATCTAAGAGAAATAAAAATAAAGCCATATAACTGAAGTAGCCAAAATGTTGAAATAACCCAAGTGTCTCATCAAATGATGAATGGATATGCTGTCATATATGCCTTTACTGGAATATTACTTGGCCCATAAAAAAGAAATAGTGATATATGCTATACTGAAAATACGCTAAGTGAACAAAGTCAGTAACAAACACATTACATGACTCCACTTACAGAAAATGTCCAGAATAGGCAAATTCAGAGACAGAATACAAATTAGTTGCTGCCTAGAGTCGGGTAAGGGTGGGAGCATAGGGAAGTAACTTATGGGTTTAGTGTTTCTTTTCAGGGTGATGACAATGGTCTACATTTGTGGTGATAGTTGCACAATTCTGTGATAATACTAAAAATCATTGAATTTTACTTCTTAAATGAGTGAACTGCATGGCATATAAATTATGCCTCAAAAAGAAGTCATGTTTTTGAAAATTAAGAATTCTACCCAAGATAGAAATATCTCTCTGGAAATAATGTTAAGCAAAGGCAAATGGCCTTCTGTTGGAAACATTAATGTAAAAGACAGATTTCCATAGAGTTCACAGACTAATACATAAAAATAGCCCAGAGAAGTTAACATTTCTTTGACTCACCAAAGCATCTGATTAAGTAGTCCAATGGAGTCTGTATTTTCAAAAGGCTTCCCAGATTATGTTAATTTTATATTCAGAATTGGAACCCAATGGACCACTTCTCAATGATTTTATGATGTCTGGTGTCTATCGGATACCCATCTTTAGATCTGGTATTTATCTAATATTTTTAATTCATCTGAAAATCTCAAGTTCCTAACATAACTTGCCTCCTTTAAGAAAAAGTCTGACTTTAGGAAGTGATGGCTTCATTCAATTGATAAGAGCACCTCACATATTTCAATCAACCTTATATGAGTCCTTTACAAATCTTTTTTTTTTGGGGGGGGGGGAGGAATAGGTTTAAATAAGCTAAGTAAATAAAAGATCACATATATTCTCTAAAACTACACTTTTCAAAGGAGGACACAATGGATTGACCATTATTTTCTCAAACTGAGACACAATGGCAAGACTATTTTTTCTCAAACATTTATAATTTCATATATGTTATGTTTAAGAGAGAGAGAGAGAGGCCAGCATATGGCACAGTGGTTAAGGCACTGGATTTCGACATGGTTGACTTCACAGTCCAAGTACCAGACCCAGTGCTTGAAAATCATACCAGGCATGTGTGTGTCCATGCCCAAACTCTAAAGAGGAGAATAGAGGAGAAAGGGCTGCAGCATAGCCATCTTCCCAGGGGGTGATTTCTCACTTTCCCTCTCTCTGTCTCTCTTCAGAAAGCCCATGCACCCTTTGACAAAAACTTGAAACAAACAAAAAAGCATAGGGACCAGACAGTGGTATAGTGGTTAAAGCCCGAAGTTCTGTGAGTCACTCCCACACAGAAGGAATCCGTCCACATCTGGAATCCTCCCTGAGTATACCAGGTACATGCATGCCCACAATCTGCTATTGGCTGAATGCTGAGGATAGATCACAGTGTCCAACACTTAGGAGTGCCTTTCTCCCTCTCTCATTTAGAAAATAAATAAATGTTTCCAAAAGGTATATTATAAAATCAAATGTAAATTTTCATGCATTTTTAACAACAACAACAACAACAAAAAAAAAAACCAGAAAGTTCAAAGAAATTCCCTATTAGCCACAGGAACTGCTTTCGACTGCACTCCCAGATTCTAAGGGTACACATTCATTCTCTTCTGTAAGGCGTACTTCAGTGGAAAACCCTGGGAAACAAGTCCAGGCAGTCTGTTTTCCTGTATGGGTGATGAAATTGTAATTCCCCTTCACACTGAACCATATGTAGACTAGTCGGGTTATTAGTGACTGTACCCTGAGCACTTCAAGAAAAGAAAAAAGGTCTGAACTGAATCCAAGAACTAAACCATAACCTGTTAACAGTTGAGTGAAAAGTTCTTCGGAGGCAAGCTGTGCTCTGAGAAATGTCTGCTGGGGATCAGACCTTGTATTTATCCTGTCCAGATGACAATGAATACCAACTGCAACCTCCAGAGCTATCTGGACATCCCCCAGCAAGTGGAGGGTGCACTCTGGTTGCTCATCTGGGCTTTCCCAGCCTACTGATCAATGAAGAAGCCCTGAGTAGCTACCAGAAGCCCTGGATCAACCATCACTACAGAGAAGGTTCCCTCCTAGATCTGCAATCTTTCTCTTAGAGCTAGTGCTTTGATATTTTTGGCTGTTCTTTTTCAGCTAATTTCTCAAAAACATTTGTGATAACTTAATTCAGAGATTAAACAGCAAGAGTGGAGTGATACTATCAGCTCTGACATAGAATTATATAAATTAAGGTCAATCTCCTCAGTACTCAAAAAGCAGAGTGAAATAAGATGAATCTTAAGGTCCTCTGTAGCTTTTAAATTCAACACTCTCTAACACTTGGCAAGACCAAATATATGCACTTCAACTTTTTATAGCAATTTAAAAAAAAGTTGAAACACTACTTCTTTATCCCTTCCATCATACTGCTTAATTCTTGCTTCGCCCTACCTTAAAGCCCCTTTCTTCTCCCTCAATCCTTCCAACATCAATTCTGGTCATCAGTCTCTCCTTAATCCATATACTGACCACACTGCTTTTAGATGATTCTCCCTTTTTCATTTCTTTCAATGACTCTCAGCCCACCATTCAATGTCCTCTATAATCTTCTCCCAATTTATCCTTCTAACCTTTTCTAGACCTGTCTTATATTCACATACACTGCAGCAAACCTGTCAGTACCTTCTTCTGCAATATATTATACAAATGGTAGCTTCTTCAAATTTGCTATGTCACTGTGCCATCTGAAATATTCTGTCACACTTCCCACTTCTGTTCCATTCTTCAAGAATGAGTACAAATCTCACCTCCCCTACAAAGCTTTTTCTGACCAACTTCTTTCAGTTCCTGGGGGACACAGCCTGGAATACATCTTGGCATTTAGCATATGCTACTCTCCATTGGGCAGATTTAATAAGTCGAGGTCTATAATACTACCTCTGCCCGATTTTCTTTAAGTAGGCCTCTTGGCTTTAATATGGGACAACTACAGGTGCCATATCCAACTCACAATTTTTTTTTTTTTTAGAAAATCAAATAATACCTTATGTGTGATTGTTAGAAATTTTACAATAGCTCCATCCTATTCTTGATTCAAGTATTTTTACAGCCATGTTCTAAACTATTAAATAATTCTTTAGGTTCAAGTTAATACTTCCTGTTTAACACTTCCTCTTTAAAATGGGGTGGGAGCAAGATTTCAAAGTAAGTCATTGAAACTTCTAATTACAAAACTTTAACAAGACAGAAAGTCTCCAGAAAACAAAATTAAGAACAGTTTTGGATGATGATAGAACTTTCACAGTATAGGTATAGCAAATTCAAATTTGAGAAGGGAAAGGGAGAGACGGTTTGTCTGGTCATAAGCATTAAACAACATGGCACATGTTTTTCTCCATCAGCCACATGAAACACACAACTTTTATATAAACCGCATGTGTTCTGACAACTATCACCACTCCTTTTCCCAATGGTGAATAGTCCTGCTTTAATTCCAGAAACATTTTATTTTAAGTACAAAGTTTTGAGTCTTAATAAGAACACTTAATCTGGTCTTTATACCATTCTGATAAAAATACTGAGATAATGTGGAATCAAGTCCAAATTTACCACTTTCACTTCTATACACTCACACATACATAAAAAAGAAAGAAAAAAAAAAAACTCTTAAAGAGCCAAGAAACACTCTCCTAACAAGCCCTGTGATGAAGTGTTAGTAAACATTAGAAAATTGATTGCAGGCATGAAATATTAAGTTGAAACAAAGAAAATGTTTTCAACATGTCCTTTAAACTGAAGTAAAAATATCTCAACCAATATACTTGAGACTTTCATTAATTCAAAATAGCCTGAAAGTAAAACTGCAACCAACAAAGTTTCCTATGTAACTATTTTGGTACATAAAGAGTTGTACTCTTTCACAGGACAGAGAGAAGAGGAGTGGAAAAAATTCACCTGTTTGACAGATTTATCTGGTAAGCTACTTTCAAAGCCAATTTTGTTTTCCTTTCACCAAATAAAGATCAGTTAAGCGAGTTTGCCATACTCACCTGCAGAGCTGAGGGGTCTGGCAGGAATTCAGCATCCTCTCCAAAGATAAAATCGGGGGGCAGCTCTGGGTATTGAGCATTGAAAATGATATCCCCTGAAATAAAAGAACATCACAAGCCCATCTTATTTTCTCCCTAATGCATTAATGTTCTGGAGAGTGCCTTAGAAAAATTTCTAGAAGAGATTTGCATTCATTGAAGAAAAAAATTTTGAAAAGCAGTTTTTTGGATGATTAATATTTCAAATACGTATTATACCTTTGTAAATTAACATCTGCAACAATCAGTCAATAAAGTTTTATCTTCAAATATACCATGAATATAAACACCTAAGTAGAAAAGTAGAAGCAGCCATGTCCGAAGTATACACTGATTATTTTTATAGGAAACATTACTGTTTAATCACTGCCTGCAAATTAATAAGTCTTTACTGAAGACTGATTCTGTATAGACAAAGCCCTTGCCTTGCAGAAATTAACATACATACCTTTGGTATAACAGAAAGAACATCAGCTTAGAGTAAAAAAAGGTCCATTTATATGTGCAAACTTTCCTAATTGTTTATTAGCTCAAGTGGTCTTGGTCAAGTTTTAACTTCTTGAGACTTCAGTATCCTCATCAGTAAAAGGAAGATGTAATAGTAATGACGTCATGGGTTGGCTATAGGGGTAAAGAGACAGCACACCTAGCAGAGTGTCTGACATAAGAGTAAGAGCCTAATTACTGATACAGAGAACTACTGTTAGTAGTAATAATATTCTAAAACATAAAATAAGTTTCTCCATCTCTGTTCTTTTTCTGTCTCCTTTCTTCCCTCTGCTCAGTCCACAATTCAGTCCTCATCATTCTACTAATACTAATAAACACATTCATTAATGGACAATCTAACACATGTTGGGTTGTAACCGATCAGAGTGTGTATACTTGTGTACATGCACACAACCTCTGCACATATGCACACAAAACAGCTTAATCGGTCCAATCACTTTTACTGTTCAAACAATACCTACATAATGTGATCTGAATTTAAAAATTCACACTTCAGGTCATATTTGAGCCCTTAAACCTCTACATGTTAGATGTTTCCATGTGAAACTCAGTAAATCTAAAAACATGACCTTGACTGTCCCTTCTCTCACTCCCCTTCTCCCTTAGCTGACTACTTCTAAGGATATAGCACTGCTATTCTTTAATAATCCCTGTTGAAACTTTAGTGTCATTTTCCACGTTGTACACAACCTTTATACGGTCAGAAAACAAATCATCTCAATGTTTCCTCCACAATGTCTCTCATGGTTTACGCTATTGCTAATAGCATTATCCAGGCCCAAATCACCTAGTCCGTACATTCACACATCCACTGAAAAACTATGCAAACTTGGCTCTGGGAACCATCCTAGGCACTATGGATTGAAGAGCCCTGCTATTAAAGAGCTGACAGAATAAAAGTAATCAAAAATTACTGTCCTCTTTATTTTTCATTTATTTTTTTAGAGTGATTTTTGCTATAGGGTGTGTGCGCTTGCCAGAGAGACAGAGACAGAAAGCAAGAAATCATTCCCCAGTGGGGATGGCCATACTGCAATCCCTTCTCCTTCATTTTCCTCTCACGATTTTGGGTGCACACACACATACACACACACACACACACAAATGCCAGTGTGAGTTTAAGCCACCAGGTTCAGAACTTGAACTGCAGTCAACTACATGGGAGTCCAGCAACATAACCATTATACCATCTGCGGGCCCCTGTGCACCCACATTTCTAAGACAAGAGAAAGATAGAGAAGACTGCAGTGTGACCATTCCCAATCAGAGGTGTTTTCTCACTATCCCTCTCTCCGTCTCTGTCTCTCTCCAGTGAGCACACATGCATTTTGGCAAATTAAAAAAAAAATTCAGTGACTATTTAAGGTCAAATGGAGTAAGGACAAACTCTGCAAATTGGTATTTATAATGTCTCTATCTATTTATCCACCCATCTCTCTATCTAAAAGTCAGTTCCAGTCAGTGTGATCTATTCCACTCAATGCCCTCCAAATACTAAGACATCCAGTTAAAATATTTTCTCTTCTTGCTCAGTTCTTACCATCCTTTAAAAGTTCACTTAATTATCTCCTATTGCATAAAGTCTTCCCTAATAAGTTTGAAACATGCTACATCTAAAATTCAGTTATACTGATTGGCTAATAGTATTTACTTGGGTATTTAACTATAAATAGTCTAATATTGTTGTGTGACTTTATTAATTTTTAAAATCATAATAAATGAGGACCAGCAGATGGTGTAATGGCTACATCGCTGGACTCCCATGTAGTCGACCATGGTTCGAGTCCCGGACCCAGTGGCTTAAACTCGCATCGGGCATGTATGCATGCATGCCCAAGATCCCAAGAGGAGAATGGAGGCAAAGGGATTGCAGCGTGGCCATCCTCCCTGGGCAGGGGGCGTGACTTCTCACTTTCTGTGTCTCTTTCTGGCGAGCACACGCACCTTATAGCAAAAACCTCTCCAAAAAAAAAAAAAAATCATAATAAACAAAAGCTATACATAAGGCATTGTGCTACACACTGTATCAATACAAAGCTATTTATTCTCAGGAAGCTTACATTTACTGAGAGCTAAGACATATACACAGAGCCAAAATACACAGCAGTAGAAGGTAGGTACCTATACTTGATCTTCCTAAACATACTGTAAGTATCCAGAGAGCAGGCATGTTCTTATACTTATTTCATGTCTCACAGAGCAAAGTACAGCACATATGGAATATGGTCAAGAAATGCTCAACTCTCTCAATTGAACTAGTACTGAGAAAATCTTCAGTAAATAATAAAGCTTAGCAGAGTTATGCCTGGAACTTTCAGCAGGGAATCAGTTTAAGAAGATAACAAGTGTAGGAGGGGATGTGGAGAAACTGGAACCCCCGTGAAGTGTTAGAGGAATGAAAAATGGTACAGCTGCTATGAAAAACAGTATGGTGATTCCTTGAAAAATTAAAAATAGAATTACTATATGCCTCAGCAAGTCTACTTCCTGGTATATACCCCAAATAATTAAAAGCATGGTCTCAAAGAGGTATTTGTGTACCTCTGGTTCACAGCAGAATAATTTACAATAGCCAAAGAATGGAATCAACCCAAGCGTCCATCAACAAGGGAATGGATAAACAAGATGATTGGTTTATATGATTGGCTCTCAGGATCAGGGAGTTCTGCCTCCACAGATTCAACCAACCACAGATGGAACCAGAGCACATCAACTGCTATGAAATAAAAGAAGTGTCTCCCTAAAAGAGAGATTTGAGGCCCAACTTGGTGGCACAGTTACTAGCAAACCAAACTGCACTGCTGGAAGCCATATAGCTAATGGCAGGTTCAGATCCCCAAGTCATCCTGAAAACATGTAGATGTACAAGTGCTCAAACCTAAACAACCTGGAGGGCTGTGGGAAGGGAATTATAGCATGACAAGACAGTGTTGAGAATCAATCTCTCTCTCTCTCTCTCTCTCTCTCTCATCTCTCTCTTTTTCTCCCTCTCTCATGCATACATGCTCTCTATCCTGAATATTTTTTAAAAGAGATACTGAAGTTTATGTTTATATTTTCCTTTTCACTTACATCTGATGCTAAGATTACCTATAAGTAATCTAAAGATGATTTAAAGCATATGGGAGTGTACACATAGGTTATATGCAAATACTATGCCATTTTATACAAGGACTTGTATTAAAAAAAAAAATCTATGGACTTTGGTATCCACAGGGATGTGTGGCCATAACACAATCCCCTCTGCTCCCTGGCAGATACCAAGAGACAACTGTATACATGCAATGAAATATTATCTGGCTGTAACAAGAAGAAAATCCTGGGCCAGCAGGTGGCATAATGGCTGGGACACTGGATTCCGACATGGCCGACCGTAGTTGGAGTCCCGATCCAGTGGCATAAAATCCACACCAGACAAATGTGCATGCATGCCCAAAATCCCAGAAAGAGAATGAAGAAAAGATTGCAGTGTTGCCATCCCTCCTAAGAGGAGTGACTTCTCACTTTCCCTCTCTCTGTCTCCAGTAAGCACATGCACCGTATGGCAAAAACCTTAAAAAAAGAAAAAAGGAAGGAAATCCTTATATATATTACAATATGGATAAATCTTGAAGACTTTATGCTAAGTCAGGCCTCAAAAGACAAGTATTGTATGATTCCACTTATTTAAGTTTTCTAAAGTAGTTAAATTTGTAAAGACATTAAGTACCATGATAGCTGCAAATAGCTAAGGAGGAAGAGAATGAGGAATGTTTGTTTTATGTATTTAGAATATCATTTTTACAAGACAAGAAAAGTTCCAGAGACTGATTGCAAAACAATGAGACTCTACTTAACACAACTGAATGTACACTTAAGAATGGTAGAACTTTTCAGAATATAAACTATATCTCCTATATATATATGTATATTTCTTTCATTGGCTATGTTAAAATTATCTTTCTCTTAAAAAAAGAAATCTATCCTCATTTATTTATGAGATTTTTTTGCTATCTAATTTTTAATCAGTTTGTTTTTCTTTAGAACTGTATTTTGCAGTAAAGAACATCATAGACAATTCAGTACATACTTTCAGAAGAACTAGTGGACTATTTGAATTGGTTTTAAATGTTCACAACATAATATAATGTTAAATGTTGAAAGTGGTAAATAAGTTTATATCCTGAATTTGGTTATTATACACTGTATACATGATTTTTTCTGTTTTTTTGGTTGTTTGGTTTTTGCTATACCATAGGGTATGTGTGCTCATCAGAGAAAGACAGAGAGGGAAAGTGAGAAATCACACCCCCCAAGAGGGTTTGACCATATCACAATCCCCTCTGCTCCCAGGATTTTGGGCACACACATACATACACACACCCGGCATAATCTCAGTCTTTCAGGTCCGGAACTGGAAATGTGGTCAGCCATGTGGGGTGTGTAATGATTATATGTCACATATTATAACAAACCTTTTTTAATAGTTAAAATGGTAAATTTTGTTATGTATACCTACATGAATTTTTTTGGTTTATTTTATTTTAAGTGAGACAGTGATAACACAACACTTTGTGATGCTGAAGCCACATGAGAAGGCCCCAGGTTTGTGTCCCAAGGTCTCACTGTACATGTCTGGTGCATAAACACACACCCATGATCCAAGCTAAAAGTATCTTTTCAATAAATGGTCCTGGGACACATGCAAAAGAATGAAGTTGGGCCCCTACCTCACACCATATACAAAAATTAACTCAAAGTGAATCAAAGATTTTAAATGTAACAGCAGAAACTATAAAACTCTTTAAGGAAAACGTAAGAGTAATCTTTATAACCTCATGTTAGGCAATCTTAAGATATAAAATCAAAAGCACAAATAACAAAAGAAAAAGAAGTGGACTTATCAAAATTTAAATCTTTTGTCCTCTAAAAAAGCAATACCTAGAAAGTGAAAAGACAACCCACAGGATAGAAAAAAATTTGGCAAATTACATATCTGATAAAGGACTTTATATCTAAAATATATAAAGCATGTCTATAACAGAATAATATAGAGATAACCCCAATTTTTAAATGGACAAAGGGTCTGAATATCCATTCTCAAAAGAAAATACACAAAATGGCCAATAAACAGTTAAAGAGATACTTAACACTATTAGCTATCAAAGTAATTCAATCAGATTGCAATGAGATATTACTTCATGTCCACTAGGATGGCTACAGTAAAAAATATAATACATGATGGTGAAAATGTGAAGAAACTAGAACACTTATGCACTGCTGCTGGTGATATAAAATGGTGCAGCCACTTTTGAAAACAATCTTACATGTCCACAAAAAGTTAAACATATGGTCACATACATCCACAGTGTGATTTTCAAGCCACCGGTCCAGTACTCAAACCATGGTCAGCCACATATGTGGGAGTCCAGCATCTTAACCACCATGCCACCTGCTGGCCCCAAAGGTCTCATTGTTTCTTATAGCTGAGTAATATTCTTAATATAATTATGAATAATGCTGCAATAAACATGGATGTGCAAGTATCTTTCCAACTGAGTGCCAATAAGGCTATTTTTTTAATTCGATGCAAAAATTTGTCCTACTTAAAAGAAAGCTGATCTTAAACACAGATAAACTACAAAGTGTTTACTGAATATTTCTGGATAAATTTATTTTTTATAAACCCATACGAAAAATGCAATTCAGGGAGTTCTCCATTTAAAGGAACTTTGCAATGAGCTCTTTGTAAAGTAAATGATATTTTTAAAGATAAAATTCCCAAGTTTATCCTATTAAAGAACAATAGTGGGGAATGTTAAAGATATATTTTTAAACCTTAGTTGATTTTTAAAAAACTTTTTAAACCACCAGAAATATTTGAATATATACAATAGTTTAAAAATGAAAAGAAATTATGTGTACCAAATTATCTCACCTTCGATTGAAAGACTCTTTTGAGACAAAGAATAGGAGGGACTTACTCTTGGGTTGTTAGGAAAGTAATAATGCATTTTTGCATAGAAAAATATGTCATTACTTTCCCAAAGATACCTAATGTATTATATATAGTTAAAATACTATATGAGCATTTTTTAAAATAAAAGAATGAATTAAAATGTTTTAGACTCTCATAACCTTATCTTTCATAATTTCTCAAACTCCTGCCTTCTACCTCAAAGAACTCCTAAAACACATTGACTCAATACTCTATAGCCTCTTTGACATAAAGTGTGGGGTTGTTTTCTTGCTATGGAGAACAGTCAGTAAATCAGTCAAAAGCATTTATTAAAAACCCACCAGGCACAGATGCACATAGTGGACACCTGGGGAGTTATTCAGGAAGTAGAAAACATAGTACCTGACCTTAAGGCAGAGACAAAGGAAAAAAGACCAACACAAATCACATAGAATGGCAATAACATCACATTTCCTTTATTTCACCCAGGAGAAGATGCTGTGAACACAGAGTACAGATTAGTTGGATACTGCTTACTTCAACTTTTCAGAAAAAGGAAGAGTAGGCAGGAGATCAAAGAAATAAAAATAGGATCAGAGGTGATATAAGGTGAGGTTAAAAACAAAGAGAAGGAAACAAAACACCTGCAATGGCTAGAAGTGTTATGACCACCCAACAGCAAAATGATAGTTTCAAGACTTTTCATCATTCTCAGAAAATTTCCAGGTTACAACAAAACGATCAATAACACAGAAGTTCCTTTCTTTCAAAAATGTACATCTATAGTGTTTTATGATTTGACACATACACGAAATCACAGAAATTCCAGATGCAAGATAGTCTTTATTTACATGCTTATGCTTTGGCAGCTGACAATCTTTCAAAGGTACCAGCACCATCTCAGGAAGGCTCAGTCACAATATCTGTAGAGTGGACTACACGTCCTATACCCATCATAGAAGGGACAAGCTCCTGACACTATTCACCAAAGAGTATTATCACACTACGTTGTCTATCTTAAAGTTCCCATAACTGTCAGGAAACATGGCATCAGAAAAAAAATTCAAATGGCAAATAATTGAAATATTGCCAATCATGGAAGAATCATCCTTTTCTACTGCTACATTAAATGCTTACTTACTGAAATTCCAATCAGGGAAGTGACGGTCAGATTAGGATCTTGTGGCAATGCCAGTTTGAAGAAGATATTCAACAGAAAACAGGCTCTGGCAACAGAGTTTACAAAGGACTTTGGAGAGGTGATTCATTTTCAAGAGTTAGCTCCAACCCTTAGATGGTGTTTCCTTATACTTGAATGTAACCTCTCTCATTTTCTAGAAAGTCCATTTGGGTTCTTGGGACTTTATGGAAGAAGTTTAATTTCTCTTTAATATCATACCTTTCTGTCATTTAAAGGCAGTTCTTATGACCTCTCTTTCAACCCCACCATGAGTCATGCCAGCTTCTTTCACTACTCATCATCAGCTCACCCTTCTCTGAACATGTAGCAGTTTGTCCATAGCCTTCTTAGAAGATAATACCCAGAGCTAAATATGCCATTCGAGGTGTGCTCTAAAGATAACAAACAAAACAAATAAGAAAATGCATGCTTTCATTCTAGATATTAAACTTTAATGGATAAATATCAATTAAAATTGAAATAGCTTTGTTTAGCAGCTCCCTCAGTAGTGCCTTGAATTATGATTCCCCCAATTAAAAGCCCCTAGACTTTTATCTGTGTGCTACTGCCAAGCTACAGATCCCTTTTCTTAATTAGACAGCTAAATTTTAAAATCCATTTTAGAACTTTCGATTTATGGCTATTTTATTTCAACCTTGTTAAATTTACCTATTCACAGGACTAGCAGATAGCGTAATGGTTATATCACTGGACTCCCATGTAGTTGGCTGTGGTTCGAGTGCTGGACTTGGTGGCTTAAAACTCATGCCGGGCACATGTGTGTGCATGCCCAAAATCCCGAGAGGAGAACAGAGGAGAAGGAATTGCAGCATGGCCATCCCCCCGCCCAGGGGGGTGATTTCTTGATTTCTCTCTCTCTGTCTGGCAAGCACACATGCCCTATAGCAAAAATCTCTTTCTTTAAAAATAAAAAAAGATTGACCTATTTACAGCTCATCATATTTTCTTAGATTCTAAACCATTTTAGATTAGCAATCCTAATTTCAAATTATAAGAAGACTGGTGAAGTATGCTCCTGTGACTCAGTGACAGCGCAGTTTAAATTATCAGTACCTCTTGGGTACAACCATTTTAACAATAATACATAACCTGAGCCTGAACATTCATCACAAGGATTATCAAGAAAGAACTTGTCAAGTGCCTTAATGACTTACTCTGTTTTAACTAGAAATTCTTGGAATCTGATGTCTATCTCACATTCATCGCACATCTCAAATAGGACTACCTACATTTCAAAGACTCCATCACCATTTGTAGCTAATAGCTACTAAAGTGGACTACACTGATCTAGAGGAAGAACTGATTAGGAAAAAAGGAAATGAAGAGGGAATTAGAAAGAAAAGCCATCTATCTTTCCATAACCATCTCTAAGTAAAATGTGCTACCACTTCATTAGGAGGTATATTCTACTGCTGGTCAATTATTAATTGCTATTAAAACTTCTTTTTCACCCACCATACAGTCCATGCTCATACCAGACCCAAGACCCTCACCAAGGGTATCTTTTCTTCTTTTAGACAATAGGATTCATGCCACTAAATAAGATAAGGACCCCACAAACAAAACAATCTTGAGTGGTAAGATACAAGATGGCTATCATAATGACTTGTGGAAGACCCTGAACCTCATCATGACATCATTTACATGCTAAATAGCAAACCTACCAGCACTATGACAATTTACAATCACCAGGGATACCACCAGAAATGTTCCTAAAAGGAGAAAAAGAAGGTGAGTTTTGGGATTCTAAAAGTCCTTGCCTTTTCCAAGAAAAGCTCTGAATTGCCCTATCCTGTCTCCTCACTACTTTGCAATATCTTAAATTCTCTAGCTCAAGATGAGTGAGAAGTGGATTTGCACGCTCATCTCCCACTTGGCCACTGAATAACACTTATGCCATAACACTTGGTTTTAGTTTCACAAGCTGGCTCCATGACATGATACCAAATGACAAAAGAATCCATTTTGGGGAATAAATTAAAATTGGTAGCACCTTCTTCTAGTGAAAAAGAAAATATACACACAAATCACTTTTACCCATTAATGCTTGTTCTACCCTAAGTGTTATTCCACATGATATTTCAACTAAGTTATCTGCAAATGACTGGCATGTCTTCTTTTGGTCTTCTCTTCTAAAAGTTGAATATGCCCAGTGGTTTATAAAAGATAGTTTTCATAAAATTAAGCTACACAATTCTTTTTTTTTCTTTTTTCTTTTCTTTTCTTTTTTTTTTTTTTTTTTTTTTTTTTTTTTTTTTTTTGGGGGGGGAGAGAATTTTTTTTTTGTAGGGCATTTTTTGCTATAGGGCACATTTGCTTGCTGGAAAGACAGAGAGACAGAAAGCAAGAAATCATCCCCCAACGGGGATGGCCATGCTGCAGTCCCTTCTCCTCCATTCTCCTCCCAGGATTTTGGGCACACATACACACATACCCAGCATGACTTTTAAGTAACTGGATCCGGAACTCGAACCGCAGTTGACTATGTGGGAGTCCAGTGACATAACCATTATGCCATCTGCTGGTCCCAAGTTACCTGATTCTTATGTATATCCAAGAGAATCTGCTATGTAGAAACTATCGAAATTAGGAAAGTGGCATTACGCCCCATCTGTTATGTTTTAAATGAACTTTTAACCTTGTATTTTTATACACTTATTTCAGTGCATAAAATAATAATATTTTAAACCAAATGCTATAAATTAGCATTACTTTATTAAGCAATAAATATTCTATTGCAGAAAATTTTAGTCTTAGTAATCTTCTAATGCATATTCACAAACTGTTTCATTAGTGCAATTTATTACCAGTTCTTTTTTAATGACTACAAAGAATCTGACACCAAAGAAATTAAAAAAGGAAAGTAAAACCTTTCTATGAGTGTGGAAGTTTTAAAATATAGCTAAGAATAAAATATTACTTTAAGCTGTATTAGTAATGATCAATGTCATGAAAATAGTAAAAAACTGAGAAAATGAGAATAAAGGAGAATTTAACAAATAAGCCTGATTTACACATGCATACACATAAATACCCATACTCTTTTTTCTTTCTTTCCTTTTTTTTGGAGAGGTTTTTTGCTATAGGGCATGTGCGCTCATCAGACAGACAGAGACAGAAAGCGAGAAATCACCCCCCAGGGGGGATGGCCACACCGCAATCCTTTCTCCTCCATTCTCCTCTTGGGATCTTGGAAACACACACACACACGCGCCCGGCGTGAGTTTTAAGCCACCGGGTCCGGGACACGAACCGCGGTCGACTACGTGGGAGTCCAGCAACACAGCCATTACGCTAACTGCTGGTCCCGACACCCATACTCTTGATTTAGGAGTAGTCCCTTTATATTTCATGTTCTATAAACAAAATATCATACTACAAAGTAAGTAACTTCACAGTTGCACAGAAGAAAAGGAAACATGGCCATTTGGATGACAATAAAAAAAATCCTGAGATGTAAAGCAACATAAGAAAATGGTCATAAATTCTTCTATGTTTGTGGAAGCTTCAGAAAAAGGAGCATGTGACTAAAAGACATGGGTTAAGACAGCAGGAAAAAAGACTTTCTTCACATTTTCTTAAGAGAAAAATCTTCATTTATTAATTCACCGAATCCCTCAGAAAATACTAAGCAAATACAAAGGATCTTCAAAACGTTTATAGAAAATGCATATTATGAAAACCCTATGCATAGATTTTAAATTTTTCTGCACCAAAATAAACTCGTACTTCACTTCTATTTTCTCACAAACTTTGTGAAGTCTCCTCATATACTCTGTTGTGTCAGTGACAGAAAGCGTTAAAGAGATTCTTCCCAATAAAGCTTGCAATCTACAAGAAACAATCCTAGAGATAAGACATTTATTTTTTAAAAAATTATAAATACTAATAAATAATTGGCTTAGGACAGGAACGCCAATGGATACTAAAGTCATTTGGCTAAATGTTGTTGGGGTACAGTCTGAAAGGATCGCCCTGCAAATTACTAATTAATTATAATACAGAAAAAGGTATCATTAAAATGAAAAAATCCAGCAGACACCACTTTAATTTTTTTATAGAGAGAGATTTTGGCTGTAGGGTGTGTGCACTCATAGGAGAGACAGAAAGAGAAAAATCACCCCCCTACACACACACACACCCCAGGAGAAATGGCCACACTACAATCCCTTCTCCTCCATTCTCCTGTCAAGATTTTGGGCATTCACGCACACAGCCCCGCATGAGTTTTAAGTCATTGGGTCCAAGACTCAAACCACAGTCAACTACATGGGAGTCCAGTGATGTAACCATTATGCCTTCTGCTGGTCCCAGACATTACTTTAATTGTTAACAGTGTCAAGAATGGTACAACCCAACATCAGGGACTATATGAAGATGTCACTGAGAAGGACACAACACTTATTCCTTGTTCAAAGGCTGGGACTACATGGGAGGCCCAGGTTCAATTCCCAGTCCAACCTAAAGGCCCAGCATGGTGGTACATTCCTGTAATCACAGAAACTGAGGAAGGCTGAGGCAGAAGGTCCACGCGCTGAGATTGGCATAAGCAGTATAGCAAGACCCTGTCTAAAAAGGTCCGTGTGTGTGACACAGGCCTGAGTCCCAGGTAGGAGGCATTATCTAAGAAAGTGAAGCAGATGCCTCTGTGCCCTACATAGCTCTGAGTTCCCATACATCAGTTTCTCAACCTCAGCACTACTGACATTTGAGGATGGATGATTCTTCTTATAAGGGGCTGCCCTATGAACTGCAATAGGTTTAGCAGCATCCCAGGCTTCCACCCACTAGATGCTAGCCAGTAGTAGCATTCTTCTCCTTCCCAAGTTATACCAAAAATGTCTCCAGACGTTGCCACATTGTCTCTGGAGAGCAAAATAACTTCCTCCCCTCCCAAAGCTCTACCCCAGATTGAGAAAGAATCACTGTTATAAATAGTTGCCATTAGGATCAAGTTAAGTCTGTTTGCCAAATGGCATTCTCTGGCCTAAATAAGCCACTACAAAGAAAAGACTGAATTACCTGGAAGGGAATGATACCAAGAAGGAAGGATGAGACCGAATGTGTAAACAACATCTTTGCCCTTTCTTACAATAATACAGAAAGGAGTTCTACGGAGCTGGGAGTTGAAAGCAAAGTTTAACATTTCCTGCACAAGTACACACCCTATTCTGATTTAACTCCCTCCCTCATCTCTCTTCCTCATTTCCTCACTGTTCTTCCAGCCACCACCTCCCAAATAAACTATAAGTACCTAAATCTTTGTCTCAGGGTCTGCTGTTTCAGGAATCCAAACTAAGATCTGTTTGATGCAAAAATATCTATACCTCCTAGAGAAATGAAGTTGCACACCTAATCGTGGTCCCATGTGATTTTCCAAAACCCCATCTCTGACAGCTTTTCTTGTTCAGTGATGGCCCCCAGGAATGCAGTACTCAACCTGGACCACTAAAATCAAACACACGGGCAGGGCCTTCGTACTTCTATTTCTGCTCCATAACTAGTAAAGGAAGGCAGCATTCCTGTGCCAAAAGGCAAATAAAGGAACAAAAGACGGAATGAACAAACAGAGCTCCTTAAAATAGAAGAGAATGGTTCAAGCTATTAAAGCTGCCAGATGTACCAACTTCATCAAGCCAAAGGCACAGGCTGAGCCCCAGGAGAGGTTGGCCGAGCAACTTACTATGGACTGGCTGACATTTTTGTGAAGTGCAGCAGTTTCTCATATAAGATACAGCTGGTGATGGGCAGGGAGGCAGGGGAGTCAAAAGGCTAGCCTAAGGCTGAGATTAAAAGAAATCTACAAGATGAGCCTGAAACAGCTGGCCATGCCAGAAAGCAGGAAATCTAGAAAGGCTTTGGAGATGATATCAATAAGAGATAAGGGGCTGTCATGACCATGCTCCTCCTACCGGCCAAAGATGGGTCAATTTAACCATCAATAACAAGAAAAAGAATAATGAACTTAAATGCATCAAATGATTTTAAACCTATGAGTAAATAATACTAAAATCAATAGTCATCTTTGGAAGATGCAAAGGAACCTACTCATTATTTTAAAAACTAGAAAATAAAGAAAAAGAATCAGGCCTTTATCCTATCCTTCCCCAAAGAAATTGTACTCAGAATTATCAAATTGTTGATCAGGAAAAGCTTCCTTTTATACAGGTATTCCAACTAATAAAGAAGAGATAACAGAAAATCACCATTTTGAAACTCTTAACAAAATCATGGATCTAAGTGAAGACCATTAAAGGTTGATACATGAAAAGACAACCAGACAATATAGGTCTCCTAAAGAAAGAATACATTACCCTTTGAAATAACCTTGCCAAAAAATGACCCCGAACCTGAGTAAGCTTCTAGATCAAACTATTATTTCTGATGGGATATAATGGAGCACAAAACATGTGAAATAACACCACAGGGGGAAATCATCAAAATTTAATCTGTAGAAAACTACAGGACAAATGGCTCACAAATAAAAGAAGAAAAAAGAATGAAGAGAAGGAGAAATGAGAATAGAAGGACTAAGAAGAAGAAGAAAAGGAGGAGGAAGAAAATTTAAAAAGAGAGAGAGAGAGGAATTGGGACAAGATGACTGTAAATAAAGTACTTAAATAACACATGGGGGGGCCGGCAGGTGGCGTGGTAGTTTAGGGTGCAGGACACCCAACCACAGGACTGTGGTTTGAGTCTAGGACCTGGAGGCTTGCTTTCTCACTTTCCCTCTCTCTCTCTTTCTCGTGCTCTGTCCCTCTCTGGTCAAAATTCAAAAATAAATAAATAAAGTTAAATAAAATAATTCTTTAAAAAAAATAATATATAGGACCAGCAGGTGGCATGGTGGTTAAAGGTGCTGGGCTCCCACATGACTGACCATGGTTCAAGTCCTGGACCTGGTGGTTTGCTTTTCTCTCTCTCACTTTCTCTCTCTCTCTCTCTCTCTGTTGAGCATATGTGCCCTCTAGCAAATTGGAAAATAAATTAATTAATTTAATTAAATTAAAATTTTTAAATAAATATCACCATATTGCAATGTATACACTATCAGTATCCAAACTGTAAAACACACAGAAAACATATGCATATACATATGTGTGTGTGTGTGTGTGCATATATATATATATATGTACATATGCATGCATGTATGTACAAAGAGGTATAAATTTCTGTATACATATATCAACCAGGAAAATGTGAATACTGACTAGTAATTAGAGATTTAATAATTAACATTGGGCCCAGCAGGTGGCATGGTGGTTAAGGTGCTGGGTTTCCACATGGCCAACCGTGGTTCAAGTCCTAAACCTGGCTGCTTAAAAATCATGCTGATGCATATGCATGCATGTCCAAAATCCCTAGAGGAGAATAGAGAAGAGATTGCAGTGTGGCCATCCTCCCTGGGAAGGGTGATTGTTCACTTTCCAGCCCACTGTCTGTCTCCAATTGTTTAACGCACTCACCCTGTGACAAAAGCCTTAAAAAAAAAAAATTAACATTTTTTTTAAGTGTAACAATGAAGTTAATGCTCTGTTTTTAAAAAAGAGTTTTTCAGGGCCAGCAGGTGGCATAGTGGTTAAGGCACTAGATCCCCACATAGTCCACCACAGATCAAGTCCTGGCGTGTGTGCATGCGTGCCCACAATCCCAAGAGAAGGGTTTGTGGTGTGTCCATCCCCCCCTAGAAGGTGATTTCTCCCTTTCTCTCTCTTTCTCTGTGTCTCCCTCAAGCACACGCACCTATAGCAAAAATCTCTCTCTAAAAAAATTTAAAAGACAAAAAGAATTCTTACCTTGTAAAGATACATACTGAATATTTATGAATAATACTGTATTTTCTTCAAAGTTATCTGAAGAAATATTGATGAAGTATACATTAAATATCATTGACTATGAGTTGATAATTGTAAAGTTGGATGATAGGTACATAGGAGTTCATGTACCATTCTCTACTTTTGTGTTTAAAATTTTCCACTTTAAAATTTTTAAGCAATTTCGGGAACCAGCAGTTAGCATAATGGCTATGTCGCTGGACTCCCACGTAGTCGGCCACGGTTTGCGTCCCAGACCCGGTGGCTTAAAACTCACGCCAGGCATGTGTGCGTGCGTGCCCAAGATCCTGAGAGGAGAATGGAGGAGAAGGGATTGCGGTGTGGCCATCCCCCCTGGGGGGTGATTTCTCGCTTTCTGTCTCTGTCTCTGTCTGGCTGGCTGGCAAGCGCACGTGCCCTATAGCAAAAATCTCTTAAAAAAAAAATTTAAGCAATTTTCTCAGACTCTACATGTTCTCAACAAAATCTAATTATCTTATGCTAAACTAATATAATTTACATTGAAATGATTTTCATGCAGCAGACTTAGAGAGCTGGAAGAGACCTTACAGCAAAGAGAACCATATAATATATCATCAAAAATGGGGTACTCAGAGTAGAAAAGAGGGCACTATTAATAATCATCTTAACCAGCTAAAGAGATGTAAAGAGCAATACTGTTAACAGCCTTCCGTGTATGTTATCCATCTCAGTTTCTGATATAGCCCAGAAATATCCCTTACAACATAAAATATCTCTAATAATTTACATGGTATCTATTTCAATTCCTGCAGTAATAAAAATCTCATTATTTCCCAAAGCAGTTCCATACATTAGAAGACAACACAAATTACTACAAAAAACTCTTGGGCAAAGTCAAAAATCTGCTTTCTCACAACTTGTGTTGGTTTTATTTTCTAGAAAACCAAAATGAGATGAGTAGAAAGAACTCTGAACTAAAGAGTAGACATTTGGATCTGCCATTAAAAAATGAAATCACTCGACAATTTACTTACCCTCTCTGAGCCTCCAGTTGTCCTTTCTATCTATAAAAACTAGACTTTCTAGTTTCTTTGAGCACCGTCTAATGTGTCATGGTTTCTGTCCAGCACACACTGGTTTGATTTTGTTCCTACACTGACGTGCATAAATGTCAACACAACACTCAAGTATGATGGACTATTACGACAGTCACATTACAACCACCCCGCTGCATGTGGTGGGCCCACTGTTTCTTTTAATTCAGCACGAGACTGTGTGTTGGCTTTTTCAGTAGTCATATCACATTATTGGTTCATACTTTTCTTATGTAACTGCTTCTCTGTACTTACACACTTTTTATTTTATTTTCTTAATTTAATTTAATTTAATTTTTTTACAATTAAAGTGTGAATGTATTTTGTTACAAAAACTTTTTTAAATTCATACATAGTTTTCCCATTACATGTATTTCCATAAGCTTCTTTTTTCTGAAACATTTTTTAATTAATTAATTTACACTCATTCCCTGAGCATCATAACAGCATATAAAATAAGATTTCCCATCCAGAATATACTGCATAGTGGCTTAATCATGTATGTTATCGTCAACAATTTTCCATTTCTACTTTCATATATTTTACCCCTATTTCTGACCCTCTGCCATGTCCCACCCTCCTCCCACACTATCTCTGGTGTCTACAGTTGTTTTCCATTCCTTTACCCCCGCATTTTATTGATTCACAAAATTTCTTAAATAATCTAACTACTTTCAATAGCAAGTTCAGCTGGTATGTACATATCTGTGAATACATGTCTGACTTTTTGAGCCTAACGAGGTACTTTATATTTATTACATCCTGTTGTTTCTGATCCAACATACTAATCTACTGGATAAATTTAAATCTTGTCATACATCATAATAGCTGTCTCTCTAAATTCATGTCCTCCACAAGTTGAACAATTATACCCATATCATTCATAAAAGTGCTAATAAAACATAATCAAAAATACGATCTTAGGCTATTTCATTAGCAATTTTACAATGATTGTTTGATTTATTGCTAATCTAATTAACTATTTTACTACAACATATAAAACATCCAGAAAGATATCACAGAGAAATTTGTTAAATTTTTTGCTGAAATGATTTGCTATGTCAGTTGATCAACCATGAGAAAAGAGTAAGATTGGCTTTGTATAATTTGCTTCCAAGTAAACCTAATAGTTGGCTACTAAAGACAAAATGCTTAAAATGCTCCTGAACAATTTGTTTAATAATCAAATCCTGAATTTTACCCAATATTAACATAAAAATTAAACAGCAATTTGAAGAATATATCCCTCTTTCTTTTTCTTTAAATATTGGGACCATGATTTGCTTCATCTATGGTTGACTGTCATCCACAATATCTTCACTCAGATGATTATTGTAGTAATTCTAGCAATTCCATTTGTCTGAAAGATCACAATAAAAGAGATCTGGGTATGGCTAATTAATTCAAATGAGAATTCTGCTAAAAGTATCTTTCAATACCATGAAACCATCATGTGGATGAGGAAATACAGATGTTTTGTCCCTAGGTCAAAAATATTTTTTGAATGAGCATTATAATACTGTCTCACGAATAATCAGGCTTCTAGTAATGAGAGTAGTTAGATACCCACTTACCAAGGACATTACTATAGAAATTGCTATAATAGGTAGCAGATTAGATGACATCAAAGGATCTTTAGCTCCAAAAATATACTTCTTTTACTTCAGTTAATTATCAGAATGACACAAAGTCTGATAAATCCGTCTCTTAAAAGGTAATAAAGTAAGACTAGTAGGTTGAGGAGAGAATCTTTTTATTTTAATTAAATTAACTTTTCATCATATATAATTACAGATTTCTTCTGTTTCATAAAATTAAACTGGATACTTATTTATTTATTTATTTATTTTGGGAGAGTTTTTTGCTATAGGGCACGTGCTCTCACCAGAAAGACAGAGAGAGACAGAGAGACAGAAAGCGAGAAATCACCCCCAGGAGGGATGACCACACTGCAATCCCTTCTCCTCCATTCTCCTCTCGGGATCTTGGGCATGCACGCTCACGCGCCCAGCCTGAGTTCAAGCCACCAGGTCCGGACTCGAACTGTGGTTGACCACATGGAGTCCAGCGACATAGCCATTACACTAACTGCTGGTCCCAAAACTGGGTACATAATTAAAACTTATGCTAAAGTTAAAGTTTTGACAATTTCATTTCTAAGAAAAATAGGAACATTTAAAAATTTTTTTAAAATGTTTTCACTCATAAATGTTCAAATTGTTTACCTATACATGTGCAGTCCATCCTGTTATCTTGACCTTTAAGTTCTTTCTCCTCAAAAATAATTATTTCATTTTATTTATTACTATCATTTTTTAATTTGTTGCAGGATACATGCACTCACCAGAGGGAGATAAAGAGAGAGAAGGAAAATGAGAAAGCAAGCCCCCAAGTCCAAGACTTAAACCACGGTCAGCTATGTAGGAATCTAGCTCCTTAACCACCACGCCACCTGCCAGCCCCAGCCTTTAAGTTATGCTGACCTTTAAGTGTTTTTCCCTGATTTTTCACAAAATAAGAAAAACCATCTAAATGATTTTAGAAAGTAGCTGAAAATGGCGTTTAATTTATGAATCAAAAAAATATATAAGGGACCAGCAGATGGTGTAATGGCTACGTTGCTGTACTCCCACATAGTTGACCACAGTTCAAGTCCCAGACCTGGTGGCTTAAAACACACCAGGTGACTGTGCATGTTTGCCTAAAATTCTGAGAGGAGAATGGAGGAGAAGAGATTGCTGTGTGGCCATCCCCCCTGGGAGGTGATTTCTCGCTTCCTGTCTCTGTCTCTTCTTGTCTCTCTGGCAAGCTCATGTGCCCTATAGCAAAACTCTCTCTCAAAAAAAGCTATATAATTAAGAAAGTTAAACATGTACAGGCCAGAAAAGAGACTTGAACCATAAGACAATGGTACTATGTCAGGGCCTCAAAGACAATGCTAATGAGTCTTCAAAACACAAACAGTAAAATTCATCACTTAAGACTATTCTCCACATCTCAAAGCTGGGATGTAGCCTTTATCTAGCATAAACCTGACCACTTCTCACCCTACTTTGAGCAACTTGTGTTCATGAACCTGTCCTGAGAAACAAACAGAACAATAACAACCAATCACAAGTTGGCATTCTTCGAATGTCCAAGAGGTATCCACACACAATACTCCCAAGTTTTTCTGTTAACGTTCCAGTCAGATATTTGCCAGCTGACCGCCACCTTTCCCAACTGGCAAAAGGCATTAGCATCTGTCTGATGTGTTTTACTTTCTATTCAGCAACTGCCATTGCTTGTTATTTCCTGCAAAGCTTCACTTACTGATATGCTCTCATCTACTTCTCCTAAGAAGCAGATTGTTATCATATGGTAATGAAGCTTATGTTTATTTCCTAGCCAGTTGTAGACGAAGACAATGGGCTTGGACTCAGAAGTCTTGGATCCGAGTTCCAAGTCCCTGACTTCTCAGTTATGTGACCTTAGGCTAGTCACTTGGATTCTGTGGGCCCTCACAGGTAAAGCAAGACAGCTTACTCTCAGAAAACTGTGGGGAGATTAAAATGAGATTATTTAAGTAAAACTGCTTTAGAAAATATGGCAATGCTATACTATTGTAAACACATCTTTCTAATTCCTGGCTGAATAAACAAGACAGAAATGTAAAGCTGGCGTGGTATTGCTTGATACAGACAAGCAACATTTGCAAAAAAATTGGGAGAAATAACCACAAAATGCTAGAAGGGGATAAAAACAACCACACCATCTCTCAACTCTGAGTTCATTGTTTAACAATGAGTCTTTTGCTGACTACATCCACAGGCACAAACCAGAGCACAACAGCAGGAGGAAACTTGCACAAAGGACAATCTAGAACTGGGCCTTGTACTTTGGCTCCCATAATAAAAGTGCTTGGAGGAGCGTGCAAAAGTCTACTCGCTTTCATAAACTTTATGAAAGCCAAGCATTAGCCTGTGGAATTCATGAAAAAAAAAAAACTGAATAATACTTTCTACTGTGAAATTATTCTGAAGTGCCCAGTAATAGATTAAGAAAGATGTTTTTTAAAAAATGGTATGAAAGATCCTTTGAGTCCACACACGACAGATCTAAACAAGTCTAACAATGAACAAAAGCCAATCCAGTAGTCCACAGAAACTGAAGTGGGGAAAAATCTACTGGAATGAATGAAAATTTAGATGCCAAGAAATAAGAATGAAGAAATTGAAATTCTTCAAAAGTAGATCTAAGACAATGCTTTTCAGAAACAATGAATAAAAAAAAATAAAACTACAATCAGAGTAAAAACAGTTAAAAGCACATGAGTTATGGCCAACATTCACCAAACCTAGTAGAAAAAAATAAGCAACATAAAATGATAAGTATTTTTAAGAGCTATTTATTTAACATTATTATTATTATTATTATTACTAAATTCACCAGAAAAAGACAGAGAAGGAAAGTGAAAATGCAAAATTCCAGGTCTGTGACAGGATCTGTGGTCAGCCATGTGGGAGTGCAGTGCCTTAACCACCTCGCCACCTGCTGGCCTCAAGCAGGTTTTTTTACAGCAATAGTATCAAAATGGCAATTTTTCTGATAACTTAAATGTAAGTGGATGATAACAAGGACAAAAATATATGTCTCTGCCAGGAAAATTAAGCATGTTCTTAAAAAAAAAAATCAAACAGAGTCTGTGAAGGCAAGTCATGTATGTATGCTACGATTTTCAAGGAAGGGGTGGAGAAAGAGGCGAAACATAAGTCATAACTCAGAAGTGCCAAGGATACTCCAACACAGTAGGAAAAAAATGGAACATCAAGAAATGCTAAAATAGAAACCTCAGACAGAGATCAAAAGTGAAATATAGAAGACTCCCCTTATAACAAGGGACAAATTTCATCTTGAATTTGACACATCATGGTTACCCCATCATAAAAGTATGGTTCTTTTATCCAGTAATAGCACTGTACTTTAAGAGGGCTCTACAGCATCTTTCTTCATAAAACATTAATTAGAAGATTTCAACAACAAATTCGATACCTCATCTCACTAAACAGAAAACTGCCTAAAATCTGCAGGATTCCCAGGCCCTCAGAACTACCTTTAGAATTGGAGCATGTGATCCTTCACCAAAACAATAAATTGACTTGCATGTGGCTGGTGACCAGACTGCTGGATGCTACAGAAAACAAGTCTTACTTTGACAGAAGCAACTGCGCCATTCAATTAACTTGCTGAGTCCTCGATTTGAACAAAAGCCCTCTGAAACTTCTTAACTAACACTGTGTATTTGTTCCCCTCTTCTCAAGAAAACTACTACTTAAAATCAAAGTTCCCACTCTAAGGATAGGATCCTTTCATTTCACAAACCCACAAGTGGCTTTGGGTTATTCAAAATCCTTAAGAATCATCTTGAGGTTCAAAATTCATAAACAGAGAGCCATGGTGGGTACAACGCACTCCCCTGGAAAGAATGCCTTGATTCTCAAAGGCTCAAAAGATTTCACGCTGATAGTAAATACTGTGCACAAAGTTCCCCTGAGGAGGGCAGGCCACATCACACATAATGATTAAATGCCAAACCTCTATCTTTCCTCACAAAGGTATTTTTAAAGGAAAGGACCTGAAGGTCAATAATCTTGTGCTGTCTTAGACACTCTCCACCAAGCAGTCAGACTCTGTGTGGACCTTCCCCTTCTTGATGGGTGACCTCAACTCGGACTTCACCCAAATACACAGATATTTATGTTTTTATATGTTTAAATATATAATTAAGAGTAATAAGTCAACAGATGTGAATTCTTCACCCTTTCTCAAAAAAAAAAAATCACCCATCTCTTTCATATTTATGTTTTTATATGTTTAAATATATAATTAAGAGTAGTAATAAGTCAACAGATGTGAATTCTTCACGCTTTCTCAAAAAAAAAAAATCACCCATCTCTTTCCTAATTTGGGGGGGTTCCCTCCTCCCTCAGTAGACGTACCCTCTATTATCTCTGCTCCCATCTCTTCCCCTCTCCTATAGGCTCTTGTCCCAGTGCTATTCTTTAGTGTCTATGTTCTAATCACTACTGCTACCTACCAAATTACCCTATAATTCAGAGGTTTAAGACAACCATGTTAGGGCTGACTCCAAGGCACAGTAATATGCTGCCAAGAATAGCCAGATCCCATATGGTGACCATGGTTCTAATCCCTGCTCCAGTCAGTCTGAAGCACACCAGGTACATGCACATGTTTCCAAGACCAAATGGGCTGAACACCTAGAAGAGGATTACAGTGTGACCAGACTCCGTGGAGGGTTCGTTCTCTCTCTCTCTCCCTCTCTTCTCTCTTTCTTGCACACACATACTCTTTCATTAATAAAGAAAAAAAATTAAATCATTTTATTGAGCTCAAGAAAAAATAATTAATCATTTTATTGAGCTCACAGATTCTCTGGGTTAGAAATATAGGCAGACTACAGATGAGTGATTCTTTTGCTCCTGACAGCATTGACTAGGATCACTCAGTGGTATTCAGCTGGTAGAATTCAGCTAGTTGGAAGGATCCATTAAAACGTTTGGTGCCTGGGCTGGGATAACTCCAAGAAAACTGCCAACTACAGTGCCTACATGTGGCCTTTTCATGTGGTTTGGCTACCCAACTTTATGGCAGGCTCAAAATGGGCAGACTCCTCATGTGGTAGCACAGGGCTCCAAACACAAGTGTTTCTGCTAGTTAAGATGAAAGCTGCATTGCCTTTTATGACCCAGCATTGGAAGTAACATGGCATAGTTTGAACCATATTGTATTGGTCAAAACAATCATAAGCCCACCCAGATGCAAGGGGAGGAAAATTATACTCCTTCCCTGGAAGGAGGAGTGACCAAGTCACAGTGTAGAAGAACATGAGGAACAGGAAACGTCGTTAAGGCTGTCTCATGAAAATACAACCTACACGGTCTCCCTAACTGACTTCTTTTCATTCTAAAACCATGCTCAGTCTACTAAAATTTTTTGAAGTCTACACTTAGTACTGTGCATACAGACTTTGGTTAATAAAGAAGTAATGATGAATTAATTATGGGCAGGGGTAAATGAATCAAAATTTAGGGGTAAAAGCAAATTACACTAAGTAGGTCTTCAATAATGACTGAATAGGTAGATAGAGAGATGAATAAAGTACTTTGAGATTTGTGGGTTCTTTTCTTTCCCTTTTATAGGAGATGGCCACCTTGGCAACTGCTCAGAACTTATCAAGTACAGTAAGGTTATTACACTTAGAAAAATAGAAATGGGAAGAACAAAAAGATAAGAACAATAAAAACATTATTTGGAAAAGAAACAATTTTGTAATTTGCTCTACATTATGATGATCAAATTGTCTGATTTCAACATTAAGTAGCATTCATTCTTTAGAAATGACAAATTTCAGGCATACTGTCAAGTATGTCAACACATTTTTTGTCTAAGTAATCATTTCATAATCTATTTATGAGAGCCATCACAAGGACACAACCAAAAGCCCTGCTACTCTCAGAATAAATTCAATTTATCCTTTCCAACCAATATACTATATTCATCAGTCTTTAATAAAGATTAATTTATTATGAATTATTCTTTACAAAGTAAAATTGTAGTCCTAGTCTAGCCCATATGTTGGCAAACTACATTTGTGTCTTTTCCTGAGTTCTTTCTAAGTATGATCTATCAGCCTGATAGCTCTGTATAACCATAGTTCTCTTTCCTTCTCTTCAAATGCACAAACTAGGCTTCTCCTTTTCAAATCTTTTGATATCTCCTTGAGCCAGTGAAAGATTCCCAAATTTAGCTAGTGACCTTCAACTAAGTCAGTTAGACTTTCTTTTCATGAGATAATACTTTTTAGTACCCTTGTTTCATTCATTTAAGACAAATATTTCCTGATTATCTACTATTTCAACATACAATGCACTAGATATTAGAGATCACAGGGGGTTCTTGACTCTGAAGTTTAACAATATATTATTTCAGAGGCAATAGATTTACTAATGATAGAAATAATGTGGATATCAAATTCTCCCTTGTCTCAAATCCAAATTTCTTCCACCATGCCTTTCTTTCTTTTTTTCATTTTTAATATAGGGCACATGCACTCACCAAAGAGAGAGTGAGAGAAAGTGAGAAATCACCCCCCCCCAAGAGGTATGGCCATGCTACAATCATTTTTCCTCTTTTCTCCTCTTGGGATTTTGGGACAGCGTGCACGCACCCCTCACACACACACACACACACACACACTCTCTCTCTCTCTCTCTCTCTCTCTCTCTCTCTCTCTCTCTCTCTCTCCTGGTGTGTTTTTCAAGCCACTGGGTCTAGACTAAAACCATGCCATCAGCCATGTGGGATCCAGTCACCTTAGCCATGATACCATCAGCTAGCACCCACCATACCATTTTTGGAGCATTATCAGGATTTGGGTTATTTCTATGATGCCATTGCCTAATTCATAAATCTACCTTCGAAAAGTTCACTTTTTCATGTAAAGCATAACAACATATCTTTCCTTTTCCTTCATTCAGGTTAAGAATCAGAACATAAATAAACCAAGAACTACACCAATGATGCTGTTGAACTCTACAGAAGATAGGGTTTGATAAAGGTAAAAAGAAGAATTGAAAGTAGAAAAATCTGTGCTATCAGAGATTGTTGAGGACATCATTTAAAGTAACTCATGCATGAGTCTGTATCTTCTTTATAAACAGGTTCACCTCCTAGGTAAATTGGGCTCAAGGTAATCCTCATTCTACAGAAAGAAAATCAAGTGATAAAATATGTCCTCCTGAGTCAAAGAAAGGAGAAAATTTGCTTACTTTTCTAATTCTTACAACATGGATTCATCTACTATGGCACGATAAACTGGAATGACTAACATGATACTTTTATGTTAATATTAAATAGTGAAGGATCAGGGCTGGCAGGTGACATGGTAGTCAAGGTGATAGACTCCCACATGGCCAACTATGGTTTGAATCCCAGGCTTGCTTTCTCACTTCCCCCACCACCTCTGTCTCTCCTTGGTAAAAATTTTTAAAATAATAACGATAACTAAAATTATATAAATAATCCTTTTTTAAAAAAATAGTGAAGGATGTGCCTTAAATATCTTTGTGTTCCATGTAGTTTGAAAGTCCAGTGCAAATACTCAAGTCATACCAGGGTGTACTCTTAACAGTGCTTGTAACAGGAATAAAACAAATCTTACTGTTTAGAGAAAGAAGCATAGAGAGGAAATAACGGGGTAATAACATGGTAATAACTGCCCTTGACTGTGGAAGCCTAGAACAAAAGAGAAGGAAGTGTTATGACTCCGGAGACTTGCATGTGACTTCTTTTGCAATGGGGAGAAAGGGAGGAAACATCCACTAATGCAGATATGTATGCTATGGAAAAACCAGACAAGATTTACAAAGGATGTGAAAGATGGCTCAAGCTTCTTCCCTGGATCAATGAAAGGGACAGGGTATTTTTAAACTGCTATCAAGTACCTTTGGAATTTGCCAAAGTTTGAAGTTTTTTGTCCTTTCAAAGGAAGAAAGCAGCAGTGAGTAACAATGGTGTGCTCTCTGGCCTTACAAAGAGTGAAACAAGAGCTCTCCAGTGTGCTTCCTAGAGAAGAATGCCAGCTGCCTTCTGCAAACCAAGATGGAACTGCCAAAAATTTATAGGAGAGCAGTTATGATGGATGACCTAAAATTCTATCTGTTGCAAAGAGGATGCCACACAGGAACTGACAGGAAACCAGCCCTCAGGCTGGCACTTACACATTCAAGAAGGCTAGGAATCCTGGACCTCTGACAGCCAAATTTCATCATCTTCCTTTGTAGGAAGAGTTATCCTTCTGAGAGAACAGTCAGAAAAACCATGTCCAGAGCTCTTTGGTGTCGATTCCTATTTAATAACACTGCCCCCTACCTGAACTAGCAGTTTCCTCATGTGTGTTCAAAAGCCCATCAAAGGTCCTATAGCATTACTTAACCAAAAAAAAAAAAAAATCATGTTTGCTGGCACACACCTGCATTCTCTCTGCCATAAGCCCACTGAATGCCATAAATGATTCACAGGCTGTGATGATGGTAAGAAGAAAAACTAATATCTGGAGTTCACCAAATAATGAGTCATACTCCTGGAAGAAAAGAAATCCTTGTAATTGGCAGCCCATTGGTATGAAATTTTAAAAACTGTTTTAAACATTAATGTTAATTCCATGAAAGTTGGCAAAAAGAAAAAGGTTGAGAAACACGATATCAGGTTGGCTTATACCATCTAAAAGTCTAGTTCATGCTCCAAGAAAAAGAATGAGCAGGATATCTATTACCTATTCCTAGACTTGCCTTCTGCACTCAGAGCTGCTAAGTTACTCATCTCCCACACAACATTTTCCATACTAATTTTGACCCTTAAGAATCAAAAAGAAGTCTTGCCTTCTTTGCGCCCAAATGCCAAAATGGAATCTTTTAGTATTTCACCTTTATAAAGGGAATGTTTGAAAACAGGCCTCTTTGGCTGTGACATCAGTGAGTCGCTGAGGCCTCCAAGGGCCGGAGGAAACATTCCCAGTCCCTCGCAGAGCTGCCGCACTCCTACGGTGCAATCTGGCAATGGCCAGGGACCAAATCTTTAAAGCTGTTTTATGGTATTTAACATATGGTCATAAATTGCTCAATGCTCTAAAGAGGGGCTAAATTTGCCACCCCTATTGATGAGACATGTTCTTATTTATTTAAATTTAGTGGCAAACTGGCATTTCTCCAGATGGGGAGGTTTAGGCATAAGTACAAAGGAAGAACTAACTAGAAATGAGCTGTAACTTTTCTATACACTGAAAGCAACCACACACACTTAGGCTTGCATGCCTACATTCATGCACCACTATCAAACACAGCTTCCCACATAATAAAAGCTATGAAAAGATTCTAACAATTAAGAACTGGGGGAGTTATGCATTTTATTCAAAGTGCATAAGAACTTTTTGAAAAGAATTATTCAGTTTTACTTATTATTATTATTTTTTAATTTGACCAGAGAGACAAAGAGAGAGGTAAAGTGAGAAAGTAAGCCATTAGGTCCAAGACTCAAATGATGGTCAGCCAATGTGGGAGTCCAGCATCCGGATCACTATACCACCTACCTGTCCAGTAACTTTTAAAAGAATCCCTTTCTTGGGACCAGCAGACAGCATAATGGTTATGTCGCTGAACATGTGTGTGAGCGTGCCCAACATCCGAGAGGAGAATGCAGGAGAAGGGTTTGTCGATTCCTATTTAATAACACTGCCCCCTACCTGAACTAGCAGTTTCCTCATGTGTGTTCAAAAGCCCATCAAAGGTCCTATAGCATTACTTAACCAAAAAAAAAAAAAAATCATGTTTGCTGGCACACACCTGCATTCTCTCTGCCATAAGCCCACTGAATGCCATAAATGATTCACAGGCTGTGATGATGGTAAGAAGAAAAACTAATATCTGGAGTTCACCAAATAATGAGTCATACTCCTGGAAGAAAAGAAATCCTTGTAATTGGCAGCCCATTGGTATGAAATTTTAAAAACTGTTTTAAACATTAATGTTAATTCCATGAAAGTTGGCAAAAAGAAAAAGGTTGAGAAACACGATATCAGGTTGGCTTATACCATCTAAAAGTCTAGTTCATGCTCCAAGAAAAAGAATGAGCAGGATATCTATTACCTATTCCTAGACTTGCCTTCTGCACTCAGAGCTGCTAAGTTACTCATCTCCCACACAACATTTTCCATACTAATTTTGACCCTTAAGAATCAAAAAGAAGTCTTGCCTTCTTTGCGCCCAAATGCCAAAATGGAATCTTTTAGTATTTCACCTTTATAAAGGGAATGTTTGAAAACAGGCCTCTTTGGCTGTGACATCAGTGAGTCGCTGAGGCCTCCAAGGGCCGGAGGAAACATTCCCAGTCCCTCGCAGAGCTGCCGCACTCCTACGGTGCAATCTGGCAATGGCCAGGGACCAAATCTTTAAAGCTGTTTTATGGTATTTAACATATGGTCATAAATTGCTCAATGCTCTAAAGAGGGGCTAAATTTGCCACCCCTATTGATGAGACATGTTCTTATTTATTTAAATTTAGTGGCAAACTGGCATTTCTCCAGATGGGGAGGTTTAGGCATAAGTACAAAGGAAGAACTAACTAGAAATGAGCTGTAACTTTTCTATACACTGAAAGCAACCACACACACTTAGGCTTGCATGCCTACATTCATGCACCACTATCAAACACAGCTTCCCACATAATAAAAGCTATGAAAAGATTCTAACAATTAAGAACTGGGGGAGTTATGCATTTTATTCAAAGTGCATAAGAACTTTTTGAAAAGAATTATTCAGTTTTACTTATTATTATTATTTTTTAATTTGACCAGAGAGACAAAGAGAGAGGTAAAGTGAGAAAGTAAGCCATTAGGTCCAAGACTCAAATGATGGTCAGCCAATGTGGGAGTCCAGCATCCGGATCACTATACCACCTACCTGTCCAGTAACTTTTAAAAGAATCCCTTTCTTGGGACCAGCAGACAGCATAATGGTTATGTCGCTGAACATGTGTGTGAGCATGCCCAACATCCGAGAGGAGAATGCAGGAGAAGGGTTTGCTGCATGGCCATCCTCCCTGGTGGGGGGTGATTTCTCACTTTCTGTCTGTCTGTCTCTCTCTGTCTCTCTGGTGAGCACACACACCCTATAGCAAAAAATCTCTCAAAAAAAAAAATCCCTTTCTCTTTCTCCTTGCATCAGCTCAATTCCCACCCATCCTTCTCTTTCCTTCACAAATTAAATGTATCTAGTCTTTATCTGGAATCCCACATCTACAAAACTCCCCCTGGAACTTCCTCAATCCTCTAGCATCCACTTTCCTGTTTTGCCATATTTTTGGTTAAGTTATTTATTTTTGTAATAGTTCTAATTCTCCATCGCTGAAGGCATGATCCTACCAAAACATTTTGTTCCCTTCCTTTTACAAGCTAGTCCTGTAGCCAAACACAGAAGAAAAACAAGGATTTTTTTGGGTGGAGGGTGTGTGGGGGGGAGGTTGTTACTAATTATATTAGTGTAAATGATATCAAAAGAGACACATGAAGGGTAACACCACTACTTTTCTTTTTCATGTGCTGATACAGAACTGGCTAAAAATCAAAAGATGATGACCTTACCCAACTCCGGAATGTGAAGGATTTCAATAAACTGGAGATCTGACAGCAACTTGGGAACAGTATTAAAAGAACTGTTCAATGAAGAATGGTGCTGCTTACAGCCAGACAAAAGTCTGCTTTTAAATTCCAATATAAAGAAGAGTTTTACATGATATATTTATATCATACAAACATATGTCATATCTAACAAATATGTATAGACAGATATTTAAGTATCTGAATAGATATATATATATAGA
>NW_006199637.1:1514060-1522733 GCF_000334495.1 Tupaia belangeri chinensis
ATATACACACACAAGCATATATATATATATATATATACACACACACACACACACAAGCATATATACATACATAAGTTAATGTAGTGGGACAGTAGGGCCAGTGCACGGTAGTAAAAGAACTTACCAGAAACAGAAATGCAAGCGGAAGTTAAGTTTATTACTGCTCAGGCAAGAAAGAGGGCCTGGGATGAGACCTGAGCAGGTTTGTACCCCACGGCAGGGAGGCTCTCTTTTTATGGTCTTCATCGCAGCGAGGTGGGGATAAACTCTGTGAGTTCGGTCCGGGTGAATGGTCTCTTCTCAGGAATGTGGGGGTTTATCAGCCACAGACTGACAGAGGTGGCGCCAGATGGGGTCCAGAACCTCTGTTTCCCACATTGTAAAAGCTTATCTCAGGTCTTTATCCTAGGTCCTTTCATTAACCTGAGCAGGTTTACTTATTTCCTTAGGTAAGGCTCATCTGGGGCTCTCTTTATTAACCTGAATAGGCTTACTTATTTCTTATGAACTCGTCACTATTAATATGAATGATATAATTTACTGAAATTAAGACATGGTTCATATTTGGGGAGAGAATGAAAACATGAAATCTCAATTATTTTCCCCAAGGCAGACTAATAGCCACTGAAAAATCAAAGGACATTCGTAATCAGATAGTGCCACATAAATTCTGCCCTGGAATCTGAACTGATCTGGAGTGTGCCCATACCATCTGGAGTGGCCATAAAATGTCCCCAAAGGTCTTACCCCAGCGTCTGTTGGAAATATTCTAGAGATGAGGACAATTCAATGTCCTGAAGGGCCAGAATCATCTGCCTATGGACTGGAGTATGGTTATAGGTGTTTAGGATTGCCAAACTACAAGGAACTGTACACTTAAAAAAGGGTACACTTTGTTATATGTAAATTGTACCTCAGTGAAGTTGATATAAAGACTGAGATATCAATTCCTACCTCGGAGTTATTGTGTTGATTCAGTAAAATAATGCATGTAATTAAAACTGACTTTATAAGATAAATGCTCAATAAGTTAGTTTAGCCATTATATCTGTCATTTTTTAATAAATTATAATCAGCATCGAAGCCAAATGTTTACATAGCAACACACACACTATTAGCTATAACTAAAATGATTTTACACATTTAAATTGATAATATTAGTTGCTTTCTTAAAATATTTCTAAGATTAGATGAATTCCAAGAAAATAAAGTATTCTGAAACACTAAGACAAAGAAATCCTGAAAGTCTAGTGGAGAGATAATGTCTAAATCTACACAATGAGCACTTCTTACTTGCCTTTCAATGAGCATTTTGTAGAACATTCACTAAATCAAAGGTGACCTGCCTCCCTAATTAGCCTCTAAAAATACCTTGAATGCTAGATAATAATAATCTTTAAGTAAATGAATCTTTTTAAAAGATAAAAATAAAAGTAAAATGCTCTCTGCTACCAAGGAAAATTATAATGCCTCTCAGCATGATGCAAAATACAAGTCCTTGGGTGCGGTGTGGAACTTTTTACTTAGCCCAACTGTTGCAAATTACAGTAAAAGTCATTAACTCCTACTCTCCTTCCAAGTAAGTGATCTGGGAGATGAGAAGGGTGCTTACCTAAGGGGCCTCCTACATAGAGGACACCCATTGGAATAGTAGATTTGTGAGTACAAATGAAAAACTAAAGAGGCCGTTTTCTTATTTCTTTCTTTGTCCTGCTAATGCCAAAGCAGTGTGAACCAAAGCAGAAGCAGGAAAGGTGGGATACTTGGAAAGGACGACGAGTATATCGACCATGGTGGCTCTTGACTGACTGTTGTTAGCTGAGCTCCAAATGGGGAGGACCGAAGCACTGAACTATCAGACCGTGTCTTGAGTGCCAAGCTGAGGAATCCAGTTCACTAAAATACTGACAGGGAAGGAGAAAGGCTAAAACAGAAAGATCACTCTATTAACATTTTTAAAAGAGATTATTTATTTTTAAAAGTACAAGAAAATTTCCATTAAAAAAAAAATACTGTCATCCTAACAAAAATATAACTACGGCAGCCAGCTTTCAGACCTATTGGTCAAACTTCAAGACGTCGGGCCGGGCCCATGGGCCCATGGCCCCATGGCCCCATGGCCCCATGAGCTTATGGTTAAGGGAGCCAGATCCCTATGGCCAACTGTGGTTCAAGTCCTAGCCCTGGTGGCTTGAGGAACAGACAGGGAGCGAGTGCATGCATACACAAACTCCTGAGAGGACACGGTGATGAAGGAGAAAAAATTATAGCATGACCATGCTCCATTAGAGTATGCCTTCTTCTGGTCCTCCTCTCTGTCTCTCTGGCAAGTACACACCCTCCTCTGACAATAAAGAAAGAGAAAAAGAAAAAGAAAAAGAAAAAAGAAAAAGAAAGAGAAAAAGAAAAAGAAAGTTCAAACTGAAAGTTTTAATAACAAAGCATAAAATTCACACAGATGAAATTAAATCAATGGAACCTTAATAATTCACTTACTGAGACAGTAAACTTCACCACACCACTGGGTTTTCCAGGGGCCATGAGTTTGGTTTTCAGTTTCTGTTTGACAGTCATCAGTGCCAAGCCCAAGTACCTCTACAGTGTGCTGTATAACTAAGGTTTCAGAGGACACTGAGCAGAAAAATGAACATTTTGAGCTTACTAGGCAGATTGACTACAACAAATTAACATGTAATAGATCTGAGATACAATAGATATAATAGATCCTGTGTTAAAACACACGCAAGAGCGGGAACCAAACCAGTCAAGGAGATATGGATCAAAAACGAAGTTGAGGGCTGGTCCTCTAACACAGCAGTTAAATACTGTGCAAAGGGAACTGGATCCCACACGACCAATTGCAGTTCAAGTCTCAGCCCCAGTGGCTTGAAAAACACTCAGGGCATGCCTAGCCTTTGAGTAGAAACCCAGGAGTTGAATTGCTGGATCATATGGTAGTTCTATTTTTAGGTCTTTGAAGAACTTCTGTATTGCTTTCTACACTGGCTAAACAAATTTGCATTCCCACTAATAGGGTGGGAAAGTTCCCTTTTCTTTCTTTTTTATTTATTTATTTATTGGAGAGGTTTTTGCTGTAAGGTGTGTGTGCTCACCAGAAAGACAGAGACAGAAAGCGAGAAATCACTCCCCAGAGGGATGGCCACACCGCAATCCCTTCTCCTCCATTCTCCTCTCAGAATCTTAGGCACACATGCACAAATGCCCAGCGTGAGTTTAAGCCACCAAGTCCGGAACTTGAACCGTGGTCGACTACATGGGAGTCCAGTGACATAGCCATTATGCCATCTGCTGGTCCCAGGAAAGTTCCCTTTTTTCCACAGCCTCACCAGCAATTTTCATTCTTCCTTTCTTTTTTTTCTTTCTTTTTTTTTTTTTAAGATAAGTTTTTGCTATAGGGCATGTGTGCTCGCCAGAAAGACAGAGATAAAGAGACAGAAAGTGAGAAATCACCCCCCCCCACCCCCGGGAGGATAGGCATGCTGCAATCCCTTCTCCTCCATTCTCCTCTCGGGATCTTGGACATGCATGCATGCACCTGGCATGAAGTTAAGCTACCCGGTCTGGGACTCGAACCACAGTCGACTACATGGGAGTCCAGCAACGTAACCATTACACCATCTGCTAGTCCCTCCTTCTTATTTTTTTAATCTTTGCCATTCTGACTGGGGTTAGGTGGTATCTCACTGTGGTTTTGATTTGCATCTCCCTTATGATAAGTGATGTTGAACATATTTTCTTATGCTTTTTTTTGGTTGTTCATGTCTTTCTTTAGGGAGTTGTCTGTTTAGCTCACCTGCCCATCTTTCAATAGGGTTTTTTGTTTGTTTGTTTTGTTTTGTTTCTGTTTGTTTGTGTTTTTCAGGTAAGCTGCTTGAGTTCCAGGCCTATATATTCTGGTTATCAGTCCCTCATCTGAGGTATAGTTTACAAATATATTCTCTCATTCTGAGGGTTGCTGGTCCATTCCAACTAATATTTCTTTTGCTGTATAGAAGCTTTTTAACCTGATGTAATCCCGCCTGTTTATTTTTGGTATTGTTGCCTTTGTTTCAGGGGTCTTATTTAAGAAGTCTTTGCCTACTCTGATGTCTCCAAGAGTTTCTCCTGTGTTTTCTACCAGTAGTTTCATAGTTTAAGGTCTTAGGTTTAGATCTTTGATCCATTTTGAGTTGATTTTTGTTAAGGTGAGAGATAGGGATGCAGTTTCACCTTTCTATAATTCTATGCCTGGGTTTCTACCCAAAGGATAGGAGGGAACTGGAACCAGCAGCTGACATAATGGTCACTTTGCCTGACTCCCATGTAATTGACCGCAGTTTGAGTCCTGGACCCAGCATCTTCAAACTCACGCCAGGCACATGTGCATACATGTATGCCCACAATAGTGAGAAGAGACTGGGGGAGAACAGACTGCAGTGTGGCCATCCCCCTGGGGGTAATTTCTCACTTTCTGTCTGTCTCTCTCTGGGTCTCCAACAAGCGTGTGCGCTCTACAGCAAAAATCTCAAGAAAAAAAGGATAGGAGGTAATCGAGGGGAAAAAGAAAGAAGCAAAATATTTAAGGGACACAAAAATTAAAAAATGATCTATTGATGATAACAATGATATGGTAACATCTTTGACTGGACCAATATACAGTGTGTTTATGATGGGATGCTGTAGTCATACACAGTGATTGAATGTAAATAACAAAATTTGATTTAATTTAATAAAAGAAAGGAAAAACATACAGGGCATGTGTGTCCACAATCCTGATGGGATGGAGAAATGGAGGAAAGGGGATTGTAATGTGATCGTCCCCTATTGGAAGAGGTACTTCCTCACTCCCTCTATCTCTCTAGCTCCATCTTTCTATCTCTATCTCTAACAAGCATACTTATCTTCTGGCAATTAAGAGTAAAAAATGAAGTTGAGGTCCAGTCATGGCAGTGCAGTCAGTAGGGGACCACTCAATACTAGAGCCATATGGGAAGATTTAGGTTCACATCCCAGGTCAACCTGAACACATTGGGTGCACCTTAGGGTACTCCCATGATTCTGGCTGATCAAGACTGGTCTTATCAAGACCCTGTCAATAGCCCATTTGTCTGTCTGTTTCTCTGGTGCAGCAGTAACACAGATCTCTGCAAAGCTGACCCACATGGGAAGATTCCAGGTTTGCATCTGGAGACCTCTCTGGACACGGTGGCCACATATGTGCCCATGGAGCTGGCTAAGGGTGAGGTGGAACACAGTATGAAGACCCTGTTGAAGGCACTTGTCTTTCTCTCTCTCCCACTTGTTCATGAAAGAGAGAAACTTTAAAAAAAGAATGAGGTTGGGAACCAGCAGTTAGCGTAATGGCTATGTCGCTGGATTCCCACGTAGTCGACCGCGGTTCGCCTACCGGACCCGGTGGCTTAAAACTCATGCCGGGTGCGTGTGCGTGCGTGCCCAAGATCCCGAGAGGAGAATGGAGGAGAAGGGATTGCGGCGTGACCATCCCCCCTGGGGGGTGATTTCTCGCTTTCTGTCTCTATGTCTCTCTCTGTCTGTCTGGCGAGCGCACGCACCCTACAGTGAAAATCTCTCCAAAAAAAAAAAAAAAATGAGGTTGAATTTCATGTAGATTCAGTAAAGAAGAAGTTTTGAAATACTATTTGCAACATGTCTGTAAAAATCTCTGGGTGTGACCATTCTTCAATTAAATGATACATTCCACTTAAATAGCAGTTCTGAGATTAGTTTCATTCTGTTGTAATCATGCTCAAAAAAATATATATGGTTAAATTTAGTTATGCTGAACTGAATCCTTGGAAATAAACAGTAATTTTACACTGCTCAAGGAGAGAATGTATTATCCAAATCATAATCTATGTTTTTCGGACTTTTTCCTCTGAAGGGAAAGAATTCAATTTCAAAACCTTTGGAGATAATTTTTTGGCTTGAATTCACTCTGTCGCAAATGGCTCTGAAATATTCATCATTCCTCTCAGATGATAAACAATGGTATTGCTCTATTGTTAAAGACAAAGGGCAAGAGTCTACAGTTTGGGGCTAGCCCATAGTGCCACAGTTAAGTATTATGTATAGGAAGCTGGATCCCACGTAGCTAACTGTGGTTTGAATCCTGGCCTTGGAGGCTTGAAAAACACACCAGGCACGTGTGTACGCAGGCCCAAAATTCTGATGGGATGGAGGAATGAAGGGAAAACGATTGTGGAGTGATCACCCCGCATTGGTACATTTTTTTCTCTCTCTCTCTGGTAGGCACACACACATACACCCACTGACAATTAAAAATTAAAAAAATAAAGTCTAAAGTTTCATTTGTAAGCTCTTTAGAAAAAATTCTTAAAATAGGGTAGTATTTTAAGTAGCTGCCTCACTGGGTACCTGCCCACCCATGTTTCCTTGCATTAAAACTGGCCTCTAGGGAGATGGACAGTGGTGCAGCAGTAAGTAAAATACTCCACTCTGTAAGGCTGATCCACAGCGGGGAGGTTCAGGGTTTGCATTCAGAGACCTCCCTGGTACACTGGGCACACACACGTCCATGATCTGGGGCTAGCTGCAGCTCGGAGTGGATTATGACATCACGACCCTGTTGGAGATTTATTCTCTCTTCTCTCTCTTTCTGTCTCTCTCACTCATGGAAGAAATAAAATAAACTTTTTTTAAAAAATGGCTTCTAAAAACCAGGATCACAATCAGACAATCAAACTGTCTCCCCCAGGAATTTAGACCCAATGGTTTCCTCTCTGGTGAACTTGAATTAAGTCACCATGTAGGGAACTCAAGGAGTCATTTCTAGCCAATGTGAAGAGAAACAGAAATCTAGGGGAAGAGAATACCGTGAGTAAAGTGACAACAGAATATGTTGAGGGGAAAGACAGGGACAAACAGGGACACAGATGCTGTCTCTCTGCTGTGGTGCCTACCAGCTTTCCACTCCCTGGTTCCAGTCCCTACGAGGCTTGGCTATCCTCCCTGCTCTTGGGCACCATGGAATTTATTTGAAACTTCATAAAGACAAATACACAAATGCTTTCATTTATGTTTGTTCCAATGAGTTTCTTATAACCAAACAGTCCCTGATTAAAACAAATTGTTAGTATGAAATATAGAAATTTTAAACAAAAGATAATTCCAAACTTGAAAACAATGTTAGCAAACTGATTTACTGGCCACAGACTTGCTCAATATAATTTACAATATTTCAATAATCTCTTCATAGTTGCATAAGCTGTATTATTCAAAGATCTTGCAGAATTAAGTTCTGTCACTTCCTCATCAAGTCTTATCATTGCCAGATCCAAAGAATAAGCATGGTTCATTCATTCCACGCACACGTATTAAACTTCTCTAATGCCAGGTACTAAGCTAGAGAAAGAAAATAAACAGAGCCAAACAGCCTTACTCGCTGCTCTATTTAAACAGGGTACCCAAAAAGCAGGCACAATAATTTTCTCTGGAGGTAAGAGCTATAGAGCGTGACTAGAATGGCTGTTTTCATAAATATTTGTTTACATGAAGCTCTTGACTCTTCCTCTGTGAACTTTGTTCCAGCTGGAAAATTTCCATCATCACTGCCACTATCCTGAACCTCAGCATGCATTTTATTCAAACCAGTCTTGATCACTGAGGATTCACATTTACAATGCTGTATAAGTACAACTTGTGTCTTCTACAACTGTGAAATTCAAGGGCTTCTCTTTATTTAAGATTTGACATTTTCCAATAGTATCTAATACAAATTGGCAGCTCTTTCATCGTCCAACAGTTGTCTCTCCACATTAAAAGAGCTGATGAAATAACGTCATTCCTAATGTACTATACTCAGGTCTTTTTTATTTCGTTTTTATTTACATAATCTATTTAATTTAATTTTAAATGTGGGGAATTCTGAACGCAATTCATGAATTCATGGGTAGAAATATATCCTCTCTTTTGTTATTCGTTCTCATTATCATTAACTGCACAAACTTCCCTTTATACACAGATAAAATAGATTTATAGAATTACTGTTTTCTAATATATAAAATATTCTGAAATATAAATTTTAGTTATATGCCATTTTCATTAATCTGCTCTCAGAGGGCAGAGTAAAATGCATAAAGACAAAATTGATTCAGACTCCAAATCTGCAAAGTACGATTCGTCCTTCCTGTTTTCTAGATTGTTAAAAGCAATGTTCCAATTACAAATTCCTTGGATAATAAATAACTCCTAAAGACTGAATTTCTCTTGGCAAAAGGCTGAAAGAAGTAACAGCATTCTTTATAATACTATACTTCGCCCAACAAAAATATGAACACTGAGATTCATTAATTCATGTATGCATGTTACTCATTCCATTCCTTCAACAAATATCTAACAGAGTAATTTTACTGTGCTAGGGACCAAAGATAGAGCAAAACAGTCAACATCTCAAACTTCACTGAAGTTAAAGTTATGAAATAAAATTAATAAATTCTAACTACTTTGATTCAGCCTTGGTTAAGATTATAGTTTAAACCATATACCACAAGTTTTCAATGGAATTTAATGAGAAATTTTAGATTTAAAGGTGTTTATATAAAAGTTTCTTTTTTTCTTTTTATTAGAGGTTTTTGCCATAGGGTATGTGTATTTGCCGGAGAGAGAGAAAGAGAAAGAGAGACAGTGAAAGGG
>NW_006199637.1:1523219-1532645 GCF_000334495.1 Tupaia belangeri chinensis
AAGCACTTTCTCATCCCCAAGGGAGATGGCCACACTACAATCCCTTCTCCATTCTCCTCCTGGCATCTTGCGCACTCTTCTACACATTCCCAGCATGATTTTTAGCTACCAGGTCCAGGATTCAAACAGCAGTAGGCCATGTAGGAATCCAGCAACATAACCACTACGCCATCTGCTGGTCCCATTTTACATAAAAATTTTAAGACTGAAAAGCACTGAGTTAGTCATTACTCCTAGGAAGAAAAAGAAGAGAGAGAATATTTATATATTGTTTGCCATAAAATATAATTTAAATGTATACTTACTCACGTTTCTTTTACCAAAAAGTTAGATTTCATTCTCAGTCTGTCTCCTTAAAAAAGCAAAGAACTTTACTGTTTGCCGTGATAGTTATCTTCCAAATACTATAAAATTATATAATCTGGCAATTATGTATGTTTGTTTTAGAAAACTACTTTTAAAATGTTCATTGTTGGGGTCAGTATGTGGCATGGTGGTTAAGGCGCTGGACTCCCACATAGTTGACCACAGTTCAAGTCCCAGACTTGGCAGCTTCAGACGCACACTGGGCACATGCGCGTGCATGCAAAATTCTGAGAGGAGAGTGGAGAAGGGATTGCAGCATGGCCATCTCCCCAGGGGGGAGGTTTCTCACTTTCTTTCTCTGTTTTCTTCCTATTTTTCTAGCGAGCACATATGCCCTATAGCAAAAATTTCTCTTAAAAAAAACCTTCATCGTTGAGGATTCACTTATTTATTTAAAGATGAATATTACATTAGTTGTAGTAGATTGACTTCAATCACCAGTCCATAATAATTAACCACTATGATCTTATTGATCTTGGATATAACAGATTAAAGGTTATGTGTAAGTAATTATCCTCAAGAGTTTTTCCTAAGAAAAATAAAGGAATATATTAAAAGAAAAAATAGGAGTCTGAATGATTGGTTCTTTACAACACATTCTGGTTAATACACTAAATCTTCTGTTTCCATGAATTTCAAACTACGTGCAGGGTGAAACTATATTAATTATTGAGGTGGATAAAATATCTAATTGTTCTCCAATATTGCTACTATCATTGCATCATGACTTAACTCTTAGAAATGTTTGTGAGACAATAACTTTTGAAATAATTTTCAAATAAGTTACAAAGAAAGAAGCTAAAATAACCATGGGCTACACATCACACAATTAAGTTAGATAAAAATAACCTTATTCTGTTAAGGACTGATGTGAACAAATTTATGGGGCCAGGTAGGCAAAAAAATCACTAATCCAATAAATGCGACTCAAATGATCTTCACTTTTTGCACTTGTGATTTTCTAACTTTATGTAAACTTTACAATTTTTACACTATCAGAGAACAGTGGCTTATATTTCGAATGTTAAATAATAGATTTCATTCATTTTTGATGATTCTGTCACAATTTCAATAGGCATTAAAAATTATTTCTAGGACCAGGAGATGGTATGGAGGTTAAGTCAGCTGGTTTCCACATGGCCAACTTCATGAATTGAATCCCAGACCCGACAGCTTGAAAATCATACCGAGCACATGTACATGCCCAAAATCCCAAGAGAAAACTAGAGAACGGATTGTGACATGACCAATCCTCTGGAGAGTGGGGATGATTCTCTCTCTCTCTCTCTCTCTCTCTCTCTCTCTCTCCCTTGCAAGCACTGTATCTTATAACAGAAGAGAAAAAAAGAAGGAAGGAAGGAAAGAAGGAAAAAAGGAAAGAGAGAAAGAGAGAAAGGGAAAGGAAAGAAAAAAAAACGATTTCCATCTGGCAATTTTAAGAATTTTGTGGTTTGGCCTCTATACTAAAGAAATGGAGAACCTCAAATGGTTCAGAGTTTGAGAAGTAAGATTTTTTTTTTTAAGGAAGTAAAATGGCATCTTCACTCTACTCCCACTCTATGCCAGGTGGAATTGACATATAACACCATTTCTTCTAATCTGTTAATTTTTTTTTTTAAATGAGAAAGCAACCCCCTTCATTGAGGATGGGCACACACCTCAATCCCTCCTCCATTTCTCCACTTGGGATCTGCAGCACACACACCCATACTCCTAGTGTGTTTCTTTTTTCTTTTCTTTTTTCTTTTCTTTCTTTCTTTCTTTCTTTTTTTTTTTTTTTTTGAGAGTTTTTTGCTATAGGGTACATGGATCACCAAAAAGACAGAGAGAGACAGAGAGATAGAAAGCGAGAAATCACCCCCCCCAGAGGGGATTGTCATGCCACAATCCCTTCTCCTCCATTCTCCTCTTGGGATCTTGGGCACGCATGCACAACAGTGTGAGTTTAAGCCACAGGGTCCAGGACTCAAACCGCGGTCGGTTACATGGGAGTTCAGCGACATAGCCATTATGCTAACTGCTGGTCCCCCAGTGTGTTTCTCAAGTTTCCATGTCCAGAACTCGATCTGTATGGTCAGCCATGGGAGATCCAGTGGTCCTAACCACCACGCCACTGGCTGGCCCCTAAATAAAAACTTTTCCTGGTTTTGCATCCCCCTGATATACCCTGGTTCCCAACACTAAACATAAGTACCAATATTCTTCAGAATGTTTTCCTAAATAAAGTCAAGAATTTCAAAAGAGAAGAACAAAACAAAACAAAACAAAACAAAAACCTCATCGTTCTAATTTAATGGACTTTCATAAATAAGGTTTCCATGATCAAGTGCCTTTTCCTTTTATTTGGCTGTAGGCTGCTTAAGGCTAGGATCTCGACTCACTTTAGTGTCAGAACTGCAGTATCTATTCATTTATTAGAGAGCATACCATGGGATAAATTAAGTCCCTAATACATAATGATGATTTCCAGTCATAGTTTGTTAGACCATGATTAATTCACATGGTGAATGTCATATACCACAAATGTTATAAAAGGTTTCCTGTGAAAATCTTTTAGTAGTAAGATAATATAGAATATTAATAAATACTTCTAACACACAGCTAGAATGTCTAAAGACAGTGAACTGATCACACACTTCACGTATAGATAGAAATGTAGTATTTGACAAGACAGGGCAGGAAAGGCTTTGGCCTGGCTTAATGTGAGGAAGAGACAATGGATGAAGAGGAAGTCATTCATCCTGGTAAACCCATAAAAACTTGAAGTTATCTAGCACATGGAGAAACAAGAATACAGGGTTAAGAACAGAGAGATTAACTAAAAGTTCCTCAAGGAATAGACTATACACCCACTTCCCCAAATTGGTGTGGTAGCCAGGTAGATAACCCCAGGGGGAAAAAGAAAGTCATATAAAAGGTTTGCTAAAGAAATAGAACAAACTATCTGGGGAAAGCAAGAACAGTGGAACTCCAGAAGATGACACACAGGGGCCTTACCCTAACAGCTGGAGTGACACACACTCCCTAAGTCCTGCTCACCTATTCAGAAGAGTTCTTCAGGATGTGTTGTTTGTCTGAAATATAAATGGACACCTTTTATTGAAAGAAATCTATAGAACAACAGAGGTGGGGAAAGATAGTAAATAAAAATATAATCCTTGGGGAAATTTAAATAATTGAGATAATAGAAGGAAACTTTATTTTCAATCTCTAAATTTTATTTTTTGAACGATTTTAAAAGATGCTATATTCACAAAATAAGAACAAGATGATGTGAAAGAAGGCAAGAAAGAGCTTTTGGCCTAATTATGACCATGGTAATATCAATTTATCAGAATGGCTAGACAAGAAAGGCAGAGGGTAGAGTGAAGAATGGAGTCTAAGCAAGTTACCCGAGATTGTTTTAACAAGATAGTAGATACCCTGTCTGTTTACCAAGAAATAATCCTATAAGACAAAGAATACCACGCATAAATTCTATTGTACGGAGCACCATCAAATCCAAGAGAATAATAAAGGTAAACCCTACAGTTAAAATTATACAGGAGGGGCCAGCAAGTGGTGTGGTGGTGAAGGGCACTGGACTCCCACAGGAACAAACACAGTTTGAATCCTGGATCTGGCAGCTTGCTTTCTAACTTTCCCTCTCTCATTCGTGCACGCTCTGTCCCTCTCTGGTCAGATTTACAAATAAGTAAATAAATCAATTTAAAAAGTTAAATCGATCAATTATTTTGAAGCCATACAGAGGAATTTATAGTGTGGAGCCCAAAATCACTACATTTAATCTATACTTAATGGGAAACTAAATAAAAGTATACCATGTATCCATTATTATTACACTGAGATTTTTCTTAAGTGCTGTGTGTCAGGCATTTAATAAGAATTGTTAGAATCTTTCCATTTAACAATGATGCAATGTTTAAAGTAACATTTTTTAAGCTATGAGCAACTAACACAGTAACCAGTAATAGTGATACAATTACATTAAAGGAAAGACTTAAGAGAGAGATAAGGCACATATGAAAATAGGCTGATGTTTCATGAATCAGAAGGAAGTCCAAAGATAATGTTTAAAATTGATAAGTAAAGAAACAGGCAAAAGCATATTCTTTAGAAACACTAGGAGAGAACAAAAGGGACAGAACTCTATGGCTTTCATACACTAAGAACTTCTGTACTGCTTACATTTTTAACCATGTGAATGATTCACTTTGATCCCTTATTTTATTTTTTTTAATTGCCAGGGGGCACATGAGCTCTCCAGAAAGGAAGAATTTCCCAGTGGGATGTGGTTATGCTGCAGTCTTTTTTCCTCTATTTCTCCTTCCCATCAGGATTTTGCATACTTCTGCAGATGTATGCGACATGTTTTTCAAAGTGTCAGGATTTGAACCTGCCAAGTATGTGGGATTTGAATCTCCATCAGCCACATGGGATCCAGCATCTAATGCACTGCACTGCAATGCTCTACTACAAAGCCAACTCTAATCCTTTATTTTAAATTTAGTAAACTTTTTTTTTCTCAAAAAAACTAGCAATCTAACCTGTCCCACTATATCAGACAAGTGAAATTCTTTTGTATTTCAATGGTTTCTGGAGAATGGTGTAATTGTGCAAGGCCAACCAGTCAGCATATCCCGAATTTTTCATTTAATGTTGCATTTGGTAAATTAATATACAGTGATTCTATAAAATACTGAGATACGTATGGTCCCCTCCTGGTAAAACACATAGTCCATAGTCCAAAGACCACTGTTTATCCACCTGTCCCATATTCAATACTCATGTTCTTTTTAAGAACAGAAAGACTTCAATACTGTTCACCAAAAGATTAAGTTCAAGAGAGGAAATTCCTGATACTATCCAACCAAAGCTATTATCATTTCCAACACTCAGCTAGAGCTTCAGAGCTGGTAAGAGTAGTTTAAAAAAAAAAAAAAAAAAAAAGGCTGATGCAACCTAGACAGATATGGCAAATGGTACGCTGAATCCAGAAGCAGACCGTGCATCCTGTCAAAGGTCACAAACCTGGGCTAGGAGCTCAAGCCAACCTACAGACATATTCATGAAGACTGCAAAATATTGGCCCACTCTACATTTCTAATTTTGAAAAAGTAGCCAACCTCTTTAGTAATCTATTACTAAAACTGATAGAATCCATATAAAAATGCAGATGTCTACCTTCTCTCAATGTATCAGTAGAGGCGATTTCCTTAAGAGAGTGTCTCAATTACTGACGTCTATCCTGCTTCCCTCATTTACCTTACTAGTCTGGACCTTGTGGGCCATTTGCATTCTGATCCTTGCTATAAAAAAGATAACACATTGGGGTCCGCAAATGATGTAATAGTTAAGACACTTACTCCCACTCCCCTCCCATATGGCCAACCATGGTTAGAGTCTTGGTCCTGGCAGCTTGAAAAATCATGCCAGGTGCATTTGTGTGTGTGCCCAAAATCCCAGGAGGAGAATGGACTGTGGCATGGCCAATCCCCTGGGAGGTGATTTTTTTTACTTTCGCTCTGTCTCTCTCTATCTCTCTCCAACAAGCGCTCATGCCCTATGGCAAAAATCTTAAAAACTAAAACAAACAAAAAAAGGTAACGTATTGACACTCCTACTCAATGCAAGAGTACATTGGTGACAATGGTTGTCCACTGTAGTGATTTCACAAAGGGGTTAGCAGCTGTAGTGGACAGCAGCTATTCCTACCTAAAAACTGTTTCTAAACAGACAAGTATTTTAAAGCAGTGGATTCTCTTTACTAGGGAATTACATAAGAGACATCAATAGAGAAAAACATATAATTACTGCACATATCTAAAAATTAAAGTATTTCTGTGCACACTTATATGAAAACTTATTCCCTGTCAACTGCTTTACTTTTAATAAATCTAGGATTGAATGACAGATAAGCAAAGTGGTAAATGCCAGTGAGCAATATCAAAGGAGATAACACCTACAGCCAGAAATAAAAACTTTTCTACAGGGACCAGCAGTTGGTGTAGTGGTTACATTGCTGAACTCCCACAGAGCCAACCGTAGTTCAAGTACTGGACTCAAAACTTGAGTCCTGGAGCTTGAAACTTACGCCGGGCACATGTGCATGTGTGATCAAGATCCTGGGAGGAGAATGGAGAAGGGATTGTGGCATGGCCATTCCCCTAGGGGGTGATTACTCACTTTCTCTCTCACTATCTCTGTCTCTGTCTCTCCCTCCAGTAAGCTCATGCTTTTTAAGAGGACAAAAACCTCTTAAAAACAAACATAAAACGGGACAAGCAGATGGTGTAATGGTTACGTTGCTGACTCCCAAATAACCAACCACAGTTCAAATTCCAGACCCAGTGGCTTCAAACTCACACTGGGCAGGCATGCACACGTGCCCAAGATCCTAAGAAGAGAACAGAGAAAAAGGGATTGTAGCGTAGCTGTCTCCCCTCGGGGGTGATTTCTCACTTTCCATCTGTCTCTTTGTCTCTGTCTCTCTGGGAACGCACGTGCCCTGTAGCAAAAATCGCTCTTAAGAAAAATTAAAAACTTAAGTACAAAGTCTAATAACTAACACTATATGTAGTTTGTATATTGAGTAAAAGATCAGTGTTTACTTACATTTTAATGTCTCTCCAGCATAAGGTATGTGCAGTTTAAATCGGTCACAATTGGGCCCGGGAGTCAATGATGTGCAGCTTGGAAAAAATAAAAAACAGAATGAGAAAGAAAAATATAAAAAAAAAAAAAAACTTAAAACATCCATATATTTATAATATGTAATAAAGAAAATCAAAAAGGTCATTTTTACAGACAAGAGATTAAAATACTGGCTTTTAGAAAAAAAAGAAAAGCTTTTCTGGTTGTAGAGGGCAAGACAGTAAAATCTGACCTAAAACAAATAATTCATTTATACTACAGGAAAATGTGTATGTCAGCTACAACAACAGTGCTTCTCTCCAAGAAGTGTATCTCAACTTTCACAATTAGGTGTGTTGTCCCAAACAGGTCTTTAGTCTTTAGTTGCCAAAAACTGCAAAAGAACAGTAGTTTCATGGTCATATTTTAAATACAGATTCCTGCTTTCACTCCCTTAGTACAAAACAGGAGCCCACTTTTGGCCTTTTTCTGGTACCAGATGGTTTTCCCTCGTTGCACACAGGTACGGTGCTTCCCCTAGATTTGGCACACTGTAACTTTCACGTGCAGAAGAGCACAATCCACTGCGCTCCAGTTTCAAACAAGATGCAAATTTAAAAGGGGGAGAGTGTTAAAGATATACAGTGACTGAATGTAAAAAGTAACAAAAAAGGGGGGGACCGTGAGTTAGTCACCCACAGCTCAATAGCTTTTTTTAACTAAATCTATTGCTTCATCTCAATTTTTTTTATTAGTTCTATTACTTCACAAGGTTATACAATAGTCTTCCTTCTTTAGAGATTTACTTTGTGAAATCTCTTATAATCCTACAAGTCATAACTTCAACTCTATAACGGTAGTATTGGCTTCATAAATTAATAAAATACTAATATGAAGTCAACTGAGGAAATTACATGTCTTCATTTCATTTTTAAAATGTAAGCTTTTGTATTTATAAAGTAAAGCAAAGAAGCTAATTTTCTTTCATAATTCCCAAACAAGCTCTGAAGCAATTCTGAAAAAGAACCTACGAAGGTAGCTGAATGGATGGGAGCATATTTGGAACAAAAGTACAACTCCCCTAGGGAGCCAGCAGTTAGCATAATGGCTATGTCGCTGGACTCCCACGTAGTCGACCACGGTTCGTGTCCCGGTGGCTTCAAACTCACGCCGGGCGCGTGTGCGTGCGTGCCCAAGATCCCGAGAGGAGAATGTAGGAGAAGGGATTGCGGCGTGACCATCCCCCCTGGGAGGTGATTTCTCGCTTTCTGTCTCTATGTCTCTCTGTCTGTCTGGCGAGCGCACGCGCCCTACAGTGAAAATCTCTCAAAAAAAAAAAAGTACAACTCCCCTAGATGACCACTTTGAAGGAGTCATTGGAAAATAAATTTGAGAAGGCCAGCCCTGTAGTACAGTGGCTAAACACTGTACATTGGGAGCCAGAGCCTATATGGATGACCGCAGTTCGAGTTCCAGCCCAGTGACTTGAGAAACACACCAGGCACATGTGCGTGCATGCCCAAAATCCTGATGGAAAGGAGAAATGAAGGAAAGAAACTGAGGCATGACCCCATCCTAATGCAGGATATGCCTTCACTCTCTCTTTTCTTTCTTTCTCTCTCCTCCTGGCCAGCACACCTACTGACAATTAAAAAAAAAAAAAAAAGATACAAAATAAAAATGCAGTTTATAAACTAAACAACAAAGAATAGTAACCTACTTTAATTTTTTCACAGGTTTTAAGGATCATGCTTTTTTTTTTCCCCTTTATATATATAAAAATAAATCTTCAGGGCATATTATAAAAGATTCTAAAATATTTCCCTTAGAGTATAATCTTTTTTAGCCCTCAGAAAAGTAGCTATATGAAAAGACTTACAAAAAACACAAAAATTCTAGCATTAAAAAATATAAGGTATAGGGACCAGCAGTTAGTGTAATGGCTATGTCGCTGGACTCCCACGTAGTCGACCACAGTTCAAGTCTTGGACCTAGTGGCTTAAACTCACGCCGGACGTGTGTGCGTGAGTGCCCAAGATCCCAAGAGGAAAATGGAGAAGGGATTGTGGCATGGCCAACCCCCGTCCCTCTGGGGGGCGTGTGATTTCTCGCTTTCTTTCTCTCTGTCTCTGGCTGGCTGGCGAGCGCATGTGCCCTATAGCAAAAACCTCCCAAAAAAAAAATATATATATATATATATAAAGTATAGAACCAGCAAGTGGCATGGAGGTTAAGGTGACTGAATCCCACGTGGCCAACTGCACACTGGAGTCCCAGATGCAGAGGCTTGAAAAATATGCTGAGCACATGTACATGCCCAAAATCCTGAGAGGAGAATGGAGGAGAAGGGATTGCAGTGTGGCCATTCCCTTTAGGAGATAATTTATCATTTTCCATCTCTCTCTCTCTCTCTCTCTCTTTTCTTTT
>NW_006199637.1:1532669-1568107 GCF_000334495.1 Tupaia belangeri chinensis
TCTCTCTCTCTCTCTCTCTCTCTCTCTCTCTCTGTTTCTCTCTGGCAAGTGCATGTGCCCTATAACAAAACTTAAAAAAAAAAAAAAGTATAATTTCATGACAATAATGACCCTACAAACATGTAATGCTTTAAAAAGGTGAAAACCACAATCAAGTGTATTTTGGCAGACTAGGGATCAAACTGTCTAGGACTAATCTGATTCTGGTTTGTCTGAATAACTCAGTGCTTTTTCAGTGTGAAGATGTTTTATTTCTGAATGCTTACTTACATTTGCTGTTGAGATACTTTAAATCATTTTATGCTCTAAAGTGATTCAGGACTGGGAAAGTGTTTTTGTACCCTGCCACTTCACCCTCCTCCCTGACCACCTGAACAGCTACTTGTACTTTTACAAACCTTGGGGTGTTAAAGTGTCTCTCTGAGTGAGTCAATCACTGACATTTTTCACTTATATTTACTGAGCCTTGTTCTAGTGTTGAGAACAGAGAGTAAGTAAGACAGTTGAGATCCGAAGTCTCATGGAACTTAAATTCTCAGGAAAAATGAACAAAAGACAAATAAAGAAAGGTGGTTGAACATTGCTAAATGCAATGAAGAAAATAAAACTAGAGCTACCTTACAACTAAAGACCAGGGAGGACCTCTGGAGGAGGTGAAATCTCAAACCTGAACATCATGCAGAAGCCAAGCATGCACAGTTCTGGGAAAGAGCAATCCAAGCAGAGGAAACAGCTGGTGCAAAGGCGTGAACGCAGGAACAAGCTGGATATATCTGGGGAAGAAATTTTGCTGTATGTGGGCAATGCGGCTGGAACAGAGTGAATAAGGGGGAGAGCTGCAGAAGATTAGGACAAGGGATAAGCAAGGGACAGATCACACAGGGCCTTGTAGGCGGTGGCAATTAATTCCGTTTTTGTGCTAAGCACAATGGAAGGTTTTAAGCAGAAGTGTTATATTATCTGTTTCTGTTTTCAAAAGAGCACTCTACCTACTGTATAGCAAGAGACTCCAAGAAATAAAATTAAAAAAACGTAAACCAGAAAGGAAACCATTTCAGGCAAGAAACAAAGATTACGTAGACTAAAGTGGCAGCAGTGGGGATGGAGACAAATATATGGATTTACTAAACAGGGAGGCCTAGGAGAGGGGCAAGTTTAGGGAGAGAGGAAATCAACACCATCAAGTCTGAAATGACAGGTAAGTCTTCGATGGAAACAGAGCCAAGTTCATGGGTGGGTTAGCCAACCACAGGGCCACTAACACATTATAGAAAAGAGAAAATGTTACCAATGCTCACCTTAGAAGAGTAGTGAATGATGTTGGAGGACCACTTACTTTGGGGAGTTGGGAAGAGAAGAATAATACTGAAGGCCAACTCAAGACAAACTGGACAACCTCCAGTTAGCTGAAGGGCCTTCAGTTTGGCTAAAATAAATGTACAAATCTAGGACTAAGAGCCACACTGTTCAGGCCACAGAGGAAAACTATCATTGGCAGGTCTTCCTCCTAAGCAGCACTTGGCTTCTCAATGAAATGCTGAACAAACTATTGGACTGTTTGAGAAGTAGGATTCAGATTTTTCACAATTTTCTTCTGATGGCCTTTCACACTCTTCGATTTTTATAATGAACAGGAACTCTTGTACAATTAAAAAATGTTTAGAGCTAAATACACCCTCTTTATGTTTGACTAAGGAAACCTGGTTATGATGGCCTGATTTATCTTTTCCTTCCAAATACTTCACTCCTTTCAGAACGTATATACAATGTGGGGTGATTACTGAATAGCATTCAAGCAAAGTATATGAAAGTCTTTTGTGATATTGTGATATCACAGAACTTCACATTTCTAACATCATCCCTCATAGTTTCTTCAGGTCAGATGGGGAATGGTGTGGTTGGGCAATACTGGAAGGCTTAAGGTCGCCCATGATGCTGCACTCAGAAATCAGGAACAGATAACTAATGTAGCTGGGAAATGCATTCTTCTAGAAAGCCACTTTATTACGCAGTATGGAAAGCTACTGAGAAAAAAGTTACTGGCTTCATTAAAATTATATTTGTCTAATGGGAACTTGCCCTCATACATAGTTAGATTCATAGTTTAAAAACCAATATTCCAAACTGGGTAATGTCTAATAAAAATTTTATTCTTAAATGATTTTTAAATTGCTAACAGTTAAAATGCCATTTCAAGCCCAGCCTCAGTGCTAGGGTACTGCTGCATGATGCTGGAGGCCATGAGAAGGCTCAGCAGTAAAACATGATACTCTCTGCAAGGCAGTCTCACATGGGGTAGGTTCCTGGTTCACATCTGGAGACTTCCTGGTGAATACACTGGGCACATGCTTCCCCATGATCTGGGCCATGATCTGGGCTAGCTAAAGTCTGAGGTTAGATCATGTCAGTAAGACCTGTTGTGGGTAGCCTCTCTCTCTCTCCCTCTCTCTCTCAAAACAAAAAATTGAAAAAAAAAAACTGATAAGAGAAGGCAGATGAATTGCTTTGAGGAAGATTTTGTACATCATTCTTCAGAGAACTGTGACTATCTGCTTGATAGCATATGATATTTCCAATACGCCAAGTATATATTCTCTATATCTCTAAAGCTTAAAAACTATTTCTAAACCCTACTAGAAAATGATGAATTCTTAGCATAGGATTCAAAATGCCATTACCAAAATAAATGACTCAGCCCAGAATGTTTTAAAAATTACAAAATTAAAATATTCAAGAAAATGTGCTTGCCAGTTCACATGGCGTCAACTGTTATTCCCAGCTTCTATGCCCTATCTGCATTTACAAATGATACATTTCAATTCCACCTTAGAGTAGGGAGTATTTTTAAATGTTGGTAGGTGTTCCTATAACAAAAATGTGGTTTAGGTTTAGCCAATGTGGTGCAGTAACACAAGTATCTTATAAGGCTGGAAGTCATATAGCTGACCATGGGTTTGGATTCCCAGGTCAGCCAGAAAACACACCAGACATATACTTGGATACCCAGGATCCTGAGAAACTGGAGGACTAGGGAAAAAAACAACACAACAAGACCCTGTCAAGGATGCTTCTCTCTTTCTTTCTCTTTCTCCCTTTCTTGTGAAATGTCTTTCTTCTGTTGGGTCATTGGAAAAGTCATGACACATTTTTGCACAGAAAATCATTAAAAAATATGTCATGATTTCTGATGACCCAATATTATAATTAATTAAACACACATTTATTGGGGAGTCATAATGAAATGATTTAGGATGTGCTATAGTCTGTTTATGTCCCTCCAAAATACATATGTTGAAATCTAATCCCCAAGAAGTTCGTATTAAGAGGTGGAGCGTTTAGAAGCTGAATAAGTCATTGGTCCTTATAAAAAATGCCTGAGGAGCTTCTGTCATGTGAGGACACACAGGAGGCATGTCTACGAGGAAAAGGCCCTCAACAGAAACAGAATCTGCTGGAGGCATGATCTTGGACTTCCCAGCCTCCAGAATCGTGAGCATTAAATTCGTTGTTTATAAACTGCCCAGTCCAAGGTATTTTGTTTATAGCAGCCCAAAAAAGAGTTACAAAAGGAGTCTCTATTCTTTTTTTAATGATAACATACACATGAGAGAAAATGAGAGAAAAATACCCTAGACAGGATCTTGTCATACTATGATTCCTCTTCCCTTGCCTTCAAGTTCCTCAGGAGCCTGGATACTTGCACATGTGCCCAGAATGTCTTCAGGCTGACCTAGGGATCTCTGCACCCATGGTCAGCCATAAAGGCTTCCAGCCTTACAAGGCACTTGCATTACCACCACTGCACATCAGCTAAGCTAAGGAATCTACTCTCCCAAACCCTGTACTGCAATCCCTGAACTGTAATCAGAAAACAAAAAACTCAAACTGTGAAAGTCAAACAAGACACAATTTAAATAACAATCCAAGACAACAATAGATACAAGTCACAAAGCAATTAACATGATTAATTGCCAAATTAGTAGTTAAACAAAAATAAACACAATAGGAGTTGAGAGAGCAAAGAAACCATGTTTAGCTGGGGGGGGTATTCAAAGAAGATTCACTAGAATACAACTAGCCTCTAATAGAACAAAGTGATCTGGTCAAGGAAGGGAGAGGAGAAATATTTACCTACAGTTGTCCTTAATTAGGAGCAAAACTAGAAGACAGATACTCTGCTAGAATGAAAGCTCTAAAAAGAAGTAAAATGCATTAAATGCTAGATCCTTTAACAGCATACCTGATGGCACACAGGAGGCCTTTGATAACTATTTCATAAATAGTGCAGGTGAGCAAGATGGAACTGGAGAGGACAAGCATGTTCCAAGGTCATATCAAAGTCAAACAAATTATATAAATATCCCAGGCTAATTGCTATTCCAGCTATAGGAATGCTGATGATTCTTATTCACATTAGTAAATGTAATAAGAAATCCCCAAGGACAAGACCAACTTTTATATTATTTTTATAAATTTAATGTATAATGTAATTTTATAAAAAGTAATTTTTATACTAAACACCTAAACACTGTTAATTTTTTCATTTCATTTCTGTAACCTTATTTGGCATCATCTTCAGCCCTTGACCCAAAACATGTCCTAAATGGATATTTGCCTAGTCTCTGAACTTTGGAGACTTACCATTTGTATACTATTCATTTGAATCCCATCTAAATTCCTGCTCCATACAGGAAAAGACTGAAGAACAATTTATCTCAGCATGCTCCAGCAGCTCAGATTCCCAAGAGAATAAATTAGCAGAACTTTTATCTCTTTCCCCTATTAACCTTTTTTTAAAGATTTTTGGCATAGGGCGCAAACTATCTCACCAGAGAGATAGTGAAAAGGAAATTGAGAAATAATCCCTCTGAGAGCACGACCATGCCACAATCCTTCCTCCTCCGTTTTCCTCCTGGGATTATGGGTGTACACACACATGCCTGGTGTGATTTTCAAGCTGCCAAGTCTGGGATTTGAACTGCAATTGGCCATGTAAGAGTCTAGCACCTTAACCACCAAGCCACCTGCTGACCCCTCCTTATTGATTTTTATGCTACATTGTGTTTGTATCTCCACAATGCCTCATATTTACTAGAGTGCTCTTCTTACAAAAAATAAATTTGAGAGAACACAGACAATATAAAGACAGAGTCGAAAAAGAGCAGCTGGAAAGCCAGTGGAGACGGGGGAATGGAGAGGCAGCAAAAAGGAAAATAAATCAGAAAAGTGGGAAAAGGGGCCAGCAGATGGCATAATGGCTACATTGCTGGACTCTCACATAGTCGATAACAGTTCGAGTCCTGGACCTGGCAGCTTAAATCTCATGTCAGGCACATGTGCATGCATGCCCAAAATCCCAAGGGATCATAGGAGAAGGGACAGTGGGATGGCCATCCCACCAGGTAGCAATTTCTCATTTTCTGTCTCTCGGATTAAGTTGGCCATTTTCTTAGTTTTTGAACTCTTGTTTCTGTGTGTCTGTATTTAATTTTTCTGGTATAGCACTACCTTCAGTGCTTCTACTTCTTGGAGACCTGGTCTAGCGTTGGTAAATTCTTTCAGATTTTGCTTATTTGAGAATGTTCTTGTCTTTTCTTCCCATATGAATGATAATCATGCTGTATCTACAGTATCCTTGGCTGAAATTGCTTTTCCCTTAACACTTTGCCTTGCTCGCATTGTTTCCAATGAGAGGTCTGCTGTTAGCCTGATGAGATACCCTTTGTAGATAACTTGACATTTCTCTCTTGCCAATCTTAGTATCTTGTCTTTGTCTGTGGTTTTGGTCAATCTGGCTATAATGTGTCTTGGAGAAGATGTTCTTGGGTTAATTCTATTTGGGGTCCTTTGCATTTCTTGGGACTGGATCTTTTAATGCCTCTCTAGGTTTGAAAAGTTTTCTTCCAGGATTTCATGAAATAGATTATCAATGCCCTTGTGAGTCTCTTTGCCTTCTGAGATACCAATTATCTGGATGTTTGGACGTTTGATGGTATCTAGTATTTTTCGTATATTATTCTACAGATTCTGATGTGTCATTAAAGGATTCTCTTTCCTCTTAGTGAAAATTACTTTCTTAAGATGAAAGGAAAATGTCTTTTAAGTCTTTGAATTCTTACATTTGAATGATTATGAAAAGACTTAGTATCTGCTATATGAGACAACCTGGAACTTAAGCTAATAGGGTAAGTATGCCATCTATGTAGTTTTAGTTGCTAGGTTGTTTCAGAGGGTTTTTTCTTAGTCTACTATTTCAGAGTCTCCTATTTCATACCACAATTTTTAAAGCCTTGTGCAAGTTAACTAATCTTAGTCTCCCTCGGTTTCCTCATCTATAAAAAGAGAGTTATTAGGAGGCTCCACTGAGCTGGCACAGAATATTTAGAACAGTGTCTACCATACAGTGAGTACTTACTACTATGACTATTCAAGAGTACAAACTGCAAAACTAAAAAATGAGAAGAGTCAGGGCCGGCACGTGCCATGGTTAAAGGCACTGGATTTCCATGTGGCCAACTGTGGTTCAAGTCCTATACCTGGAGGCTTGTTTTCTCACTTTTCATTCTCTCTCTCTCTCTCTCTCTGGTCAAATTAAAAATAATAATAATAATAACAGATGGAATTTTTTTAAATAAATATTTTTTAAATGAGAAGACTCTATCTCAAATACTGTTTTCATTAAAACAATTTCACTTGGGCAGTAGTTTTCAGAATTAAAAAACTTTACTCACTTCCTTCACTGTGCTTGACCCCTTTCTTCATTAAATTCTCAGAGGGAGTCTAATCTCTAAAAGATTGAATCATAATAGCAAAACAATTTCCCATTGGCTTAAAGCAAATCTAATGGAGCCCATAATGATCCCCTTGTTACACAGCAAGAGATCCACAGGGGAACAAAGAAAAGAGTACCAATATGGGACATCAGGGCTGGCTCAGTAATATGCTGCTCAAAATATGCTGGATCCCACATGACAACCACAGTTCCAATCCCTGGCCCAGTCCTTGAAACACACTGGGCATGTGGGCAGGAGTGCCCAAGATCTGACAGGCTGGAGGAATGAAGGAAGGGAATCACAGTGTAACCAGACCCTGTGAAGGTCCCACCTTTTTCTGTCTCTGTCTTTATCTCGTTCTCTCTCTCTCTCATACTTACTCTATCATGAATAAAGGAAAAGTAAGATAAAACATCTAAGTGGTTGGCAGAGTAAGAATAAACTATAAAGAGCTGTAAAACTAAGAGAAAGCATCTTAGTCTGGACCAGAGGCTTTCAGACTTTTTTGGCACTTAGACACTTTTATATTGCCAGTTTATATTACTATCAGCATGAATACAGTCAAGAACCATGCAATTGGGACCAACTGTTAGTGTAATGGCTATGTCGCTGGACTCCCATGTAGTTGACCGTGGTTTGCGTCCCAGACCCGGTGGCTTAAATTCACGCCGGGCGCGTGTGCGAGCGTGCCCAAGATCCCGAGAGGAGAATGGAGGAGAAGGGATTGCGGCGTGGCCATCCCCCCGGGGGGTGATTTCACGCTTTCTGTCTCTCTGTCTCTCTCTGGCTGGCTGGCGAGCGCACGCACCCTATAGTGAAAACCTCTCAAAAAAAGAAAGAAAGAAAGAAAGAAAGAAAGAAAGAAAGAAAGGAAGGAAGGAAGGAAGGAAGGAAGGAAGGAAGGAAGGAAGGAAGGAAGGAAGGGAAAGAAACATGCAATACCATTTTGGTCAACAACAGGTTACATATATGATAAAAATTCCATAGTGAGGACACAGGACACATCCTATCGCCTAGTGTGTGGTGGCTATATCATCTAGATTTGTGGAAGTACTCTCTATGATGCTTGCACCACAAAATCTCATAATGCATTTCTCAGAATATACCTCTGTCTTTAAGCAGCACATGACTGTCTATGTACTGAGTAATATGTACGTATACACATATTTGCATGTATATGTGTGTGCATATGTATTTATAAATTGAAACAAAAATATTATGTGATAATATTCAGCTTATTAAATGAAATGTGTTGATATTTTTATTCAACTTCATTTTTTTAAATGTAAATCAAGATCCCTAAAATGATCTCCAAACACACCAATGGGTCATAAGCTAACAATGATTTACAACCCACAGCTCTGCCCAATACAACTTGACTATAGCTTCCAAGAAAAAGAAGATAATAGTACTATTCTCCACACTGGTCAAAACCACTCCTTGGACACTTCATTCCGCTCTAGGTATCACACTTTAAGAAGCAGAGACTAATTGGATCACATCCAAAAGAAACCAACAAGATAATGAGAGGACATAAACCACACAACACAATGAAAGGTACATATTAGCTTACAGAAGAGAAAGACATAAAACATGACAGCTATCTTCATTCATTTGAAGTGTTGCCACATGAAGGATCAGTTAAGCTTGTTTCATAATATATTATGACAAGAGGTGGAAGTGGCAGGGAAAAGAGTTGAGGTCAACACAGGAAAGCACTGTCTAATAGTATCAGTTGCACTGGGGTTCAAGGAGCTTCCCTGTGGTTAGAAATACTTAGGCACAATCTACACAGTCGCACAGCAGAGAAAACTTAGAAGGCTTTCTTATGTCACATAGTGGTCAGAATGTATGACTTAAATCTTGAAATTCTATAATTCCAGAGTAGATTAAGGCAATATTATACTTTAACAAGTATAACAAAAATTTTCTGAAGCCTATTCAAGCCTTTTCACTTTTCTAGTAAATCATTTTCATGAAGTTTTATGGAAGTATCAGTTAGTGACTGATTGGAAATTATTTCAAACTCAGGCAAGCTGGTGGTATGGGGGTTAAGGTAGCTGGAATACCCATGGAAGACTACATGGTTCAACTCCCAGACTCCGAAGCTTGAGAAACATGCCAAGTCCATGTATATGGATACTCAAAATCCCAAGAAGAGAGTGAAGGAGAAGGGACTGTGGCATAGCCATTCCCCTGGAGAGTGCTTTCTCTCTCTCTCTCTCTCTCTCTCTCTCTCTATCTCTCTTTGGTGAGCACACATATCCTGTAACACATTAGTTTTTAAATTACTTAAAAATCTAGTGTTTCATCAAAGATACTTTGAGGAGTAATTATCTTAAGATTCTTTAGGAGGGGGACCAGCAGTTAGCATAATGGCTATGTCGCTGGATTCCCATGTAGTCGACCGCGGTTCACCTCCCGGACCCGGTGGCTTAAAACTCACGCCGGACGCATGTGCATGCGTGCCCAAGATCCCAAGATGAGAATGGAGGAGAAGGGATTACAGCATGGCCATCCCCCTCGGAGGATAATTCCTCACTTTCTATCTCTCTGTCTCTGTCTGTCTGGCGAGTGCACATGCCCTATAGCAAAAACCTGTCCAAAAAAAAAGATTCTTTAGGAGGTCCTTAGATATAAAAATAAATACCTTTATATCAATGTGTCTCAGTCTCTCTATTCATCTCGGTTCTCATCACAGTTAAAAAACACTATTAATGTATTTCTTTCCAGGTATTCTTTTGGTATCTCTACTAAGTTGACAGCAATATCAACATAGTTCCATGTGCAAAATTCATCATTGGATTCTCTGACTATGCAGAATCTGTAACACTATTTCATTTTCATCCAGCCGGAACTCCATCGATACTCTTGACCCAGTTTAGAGGTGTCACTCAATCTTCCAACATGACTGCTGCAACAAACTTAAATAACTACATGTATTTAATTCTGCCCCAGCTCCAACAATGAAATTGTATTCCCACCCCATAAATTTCCAACATGACTCTGGCTGTTATTCATCATTTTTTAGAAGTTCTAATGGTAATTGGGACCAGCAGATGGTGTACTGGTTATGTCACTAGACTCCCACATGGCTGACTGTGATTCAAGTTCCAGACCCAGTGGTTTGAAACTCAACGCTGGGTGCATGTGTGTGCATGTTCAAGATCCCAGAAGGGATAACCTGTTGTATCCTGAACTCATGAATTCTCTTCAATTTTGTCAACCTACTTATACTATAATCCGTTTTGATTTATACATTCTTTTAATTTCTTATATAAAGTGTATAAAGATGGATATAATAAATATAAAAAACGCCAATGACAATTTCAAATGGTATTTTATTACACAAAAATATGAATACTATTCTAAGAAAATAAACACAGAGTGCTATGCTGCAAGAAATTATTCCACAATGCCAATAATTACATCATACTTTTAGTTAAGATTTGCAACATCATTCAAGCTTCCAACTCTTCAATAACTTAAATAGTGGGAAAAAAAATAAGTCTTGAGAACCGAGGTCAAAAAGTGAATCAGCGACAGGCTACATGTATTTAATTTTGCCCCAGCTCCAACAATGAAATTGTATTCCCATCCCATAATCTTTAATTTGTAGACATCTACAAACTCGTGTCAAATTATCTATTGCTCTGGGATCTAGCCCATTTATGGTAAGCTATCGCCTAAAAAAATTTGCTATTTTAGAGAGCATTTTTTTCTGAATCACTTCTAACATGGAGCTATTCTTGATCTTTAAGTTTTACTCTCAACACATTTCTTTCTTTTTTTTTCGGGGGGAGAGGTTTTTCACTATAGCGCGCATACACTCGCCAGACAGACAGAGACATAGAGATAGAAAGCGAGAAATCACCCCCGAGGGGGATGGCCACACTGCAATCCCTTCTCCTCCATTCTCGTCTCGGGATCTTGGGCATGCACGCACACGCGCCCGGCGTGAGTTTTAAGCCACCGGGTCCGGGACGTGAACCGCGGTTGACTACGTGGGAGTCCAACGACATAGCCATTACGCTAACTGCTGGTTCCCTCAACAAATTTCTTTCTGAATTCTATCCAGTAACTGGTTTTTTTTTAAGTGTTCATATCCAAAGATGTTTCACAAATGTAGATGACCATTAACTGATTCCTATATTTTTCCGTCTAACACTTTCCTTTAAAAACAAACAAACAAACAAAAAACAGTAACAGTTTAGTAGAGAAGACCTGGGATCTAATCCAGGCCTCCACCACTCATTAGCTAGTAACCCTGAATGAGTTCTGTAACCTTTCTAACTCTGACATCCCTCATATATTTAAAAAAAAAAAAAAAGAAAGAAAAGAAAAAAAATTAAGAAGCTGATTATAAAAACTGTGCTTATGGATTTACTAAGGGTAATGGTAATCTATGGAAAAGAGTTTTATACTATCCACAAATGCTAAATTCATTATTGCTTGTTCATTTATTTATAGAAAAAAATACACATAATAGACATTAAAGCTATTTAGAGTTTCGAATCCACTGTTGACCCTGGTCAATATTCATTATCCAATTCACAGTAAAATCTATTTTATATTCTTTTCAAAAATGCTACTCAAAGTTTTATCATTTCTATAATATAAATTAAATATTCATGGACAGACCTGATGATAAACCTACTGTTCAGAAGAGAAGAAAGAAATAATAAGGAGGCCTTCCTTAGCATTTCATTCCTCTCCAGTCCATTTCTTCTATCTCTATCCCAAAGTCTGTCTTTTCTCCTAATAGCAACACAAATATTCCCTTCTATTGTCTTTGAGGTCTTACAGTTGAAACTGGTTTGAAGCTATATTTGCATTTTTTTCTTTTTTTATTACACTTTTTTTCACTGTAAACAATTCTAATACAGAAATAAAAGTACCAATTACCCCTTCAGTGTTCATACAATTTTCCTCTCCCATGTTAACTACTGTATCAAGATTATAAAATATCCTTCCAAATCATCTTCTGTACATATAAGTACACAAATATATCAATATATCAACATATACAAAAGATTATTTTCTAACATAAATACAATTATGTCATACCTGTTATTCTATAAACTGACATCTATCTACTGATTCAGTCTTAATAAATACGACTCTAGCTCGGGACACTGGAAGCCCAGACCGTTCATATGGCCAAGTGGAGGGATCATTCCATTCATAGCAGGTGCTTAAACTTTTGACAAGTATGTAACTGAGTGCCTACTCTGTGCCTGCTACAAGGTGTCCAGTGTTAAAACATGGTGTTTGCCCTCATGGAGCTAAAAGTCTAGTGTAAGACATGGCATTAAGTAAATAATCAGCTATAAACATTAATTTTGAATAAGTGCTAAAACAGAATGCTGCTGGTGGTACAGAGGCAACACAATACTCTGCAACGCTGAACCCCCATGGGAAGGGGGTCCCAGGTTTGTGTCCCCAGGCTTCCTATACATGTCAGGCACACACTGTACCTGTGATACAGGCTGACTAAGGCTATGGGTAGATCGCAGGATGATCACCCTGTTGGGGGTGACTGTCTCTCTCTCTCTCTCTCTCTCTCTCTTTTCTTCTCTCTCTGTCTCTGCCTTTGTCTCTCTCTTGCTCATGGAAGAAATAACTAACAGTTTTTTTTAAAAATTAGATATTAAAGAAAACAGCCAGGAGAACCCTCTGAAACTTTCTAAAAGTTACTTTCACGCTAAATCTGAAACACTGTAGAAATTAGGTATTGATAATTGGAGGGAGAAAGCTCCAGAAAAAGGAAGAAGGTGAGCAAAAGCAGACTTAAGGCCTTTCAGGACTAGAGAGGTCAGTTAAGCTGTATCAACACTAGATGAGGCTGAATAGAGAAAGAAGAGCGAATCACATAGGGATTCATTAAGTATTTGAGAGTTATTTCAAACAGAAAGGGAAGCTATTCTAAACATATGACAGGAATTGATTTTTTAAGTTAGATTTATTAAAATAATATAAATGGGAAACAGCAGATGGCCTAACAGTTATGTCACTGGACTCCCACATAGTCAACTGTGGTTCAAGTCCAGGACCCATTAGCTTAAACTCACACTAGATGTGTGTGCATGCATGCCCACTATTGCAAGAGGAGAATGGAGAAAGGATTGTCGCATGGCCATCCTCCTGGGGGGTCATTTCTCACTTTCTGTTTCTCTGACTGTCTGTGTCTCTCTGGTGAGCGCACATGTCCAATAACAAAAAAAAAAAAGAAAAAAAACTCTCTCTCTATAAGAATAATAATGTAAATGGCTACTGGGTAGAAAATAGATAAGAGAATGTTAGAACAGTTATGAAGAGGATAGCCAGGACTAGTTTCAATAAGAGATGATAATGCTGATAGTACAGATGGAGGAAAATGGGCCAAATGGAGGACAAAGAGCTTCTAAGAGAAGCTGATAGGGCTTGGAGATTTCCATTTCAAAAAGTAATATACCTTCAAGTCCACCCTCAAGACTGAGACAGAGTTTCAGTATCTCACTTTATTAGGAGCCATTGTCATTGCCTCTGTCTTTCTTCACACTTTCTTCTCTGTATCTCTATATTCTTTTCCTTTCTCCGGATTTCATCTTCCACGATGCTGTCCTTCTGTTCCGCTCTATCTTCCCCTATCTAACCCTACTCTCCTTTCCTTCCTCACTTAGATACAACAGGCAACTGAAAGAATTTTTAAATATTCTATTTAATGATTAGTTCTTAACTTAAAATCCAGAGGGTTCAGACATGTATACACAGATGGGCCAAAAAAACATGTACTAGAATGTTCACAGCGGTACTAGGCATGAAAGACTAAAACCAGAAATTACGCAAATCCCCTTCAACAGCAAGACAGATACACTGTGGTAAGTCAGACAACAGAATACTCCTTATTCTGCAATAAAATGAATGATCTTTAACTATGTATACAGTTATATAGAATATCGCAAACACAATGCTAAACAAAAGCAACCACACACAAAATGCCGTTTTGTAAATATAAATTCTATTTATATTACACTTTAAAAAAAAAAAAAAGGCAAACTAACTTATGTTGCTTGAAGTCAGGATGGTAGTGATCCTTTTGCAGGAGGAAGGGCTAGTGACCAGATAAAAACACACAGAGGATATGGGAAGTACTGGTAATGTTCTGGCTTTTGGGGTGCTGGTTACACAAGTCTATTCTGTTTGTGAAAATCACTGAGTTGTATACTTATGATCAAGTGCCTTTTCTAAATATGTACTATAACTCAAGAGATGCTTTTTTTCTGTTTTTCTCATAGGGGATGCGTTCTTGCCACAGGGAGACAGGAGGCAGGGAGTGAATAAGCACTCCTCAGAGGAGATGGCCATGCCACAATTCCTTCTTCCCTATTTTCTCAGGATTTCGAGCCCACATGCACACATGCTCAGTGTGTTTTCCAAGTCACTGGGTCCAGGACTCGAACCCATGCAGTCAACCAAGTAGAATCTAGCCACCTTAATAACCATGCCACCTGGCTGACGATCCATAATAAGTTTTTAAAAATCAGTTAGTTTAAACCTTTAATGTCTGTGAAGGGGTTAGCAATAACTAACACTTTTTTGTTTCCCTAATGCCCTCTCACTAGTTTTTTCACCCTGGGAGAAAACTGTGATATAGCCCTGAACTTGGAACCATGAAATCAACATTCAGCCTTATTAAAGTTCTACTATGTACCAGGTTCTATGCAAGATATTGGAATACAGCTGTCAGGCCTGATGAGGGCCCTGCCTTCTACTCAGGAAGACAGACAACAAACATACAATAAACAAAAGCTTGACATTGGAAGTAGGACAGATTCTGCAAGAGAGAGTAACAGGGAAGACCAGCTTCGGATGGGCTAACTTAGCTAGGCAACCCTGAACAAGTCACTTAACATACTTGAGTCTGTTATCTCATCTGCCTTAAGAGATTATTATAAGGATTACAAGCAATAATGTCTTTTGAAGCACTTATATTACAATTATAATATTACTAATGATAACAGCTATTATTATATTATCATCTTTATAGCCAAATATAAAGCTGTTTGAATTAACCAATATCACAGTGTGGTCTATGCACTACCACCATAATCACAATTATGAATAGTACTTTATGGGTCACTAATTCTCAATGAAAAGACTCCTACTCTGGGAGAAACCAGTGCATCAGTAAATGGTTCTCCTCTCTCTTAAAAGGAAATGGTAGTGATACAAAAGTCTGGTTTAATTTTAGCATGGCCTTCTTCAGGTTTTAAACAGAAAAAAAGCACAGAAAGTACCAAGAGAGGGTCAGCTTAGAAAAGTGATTTTAGAGATCAAATCAATATTTATTAAGAAGAATGTATATTAAGTACCTTGGACTTTGTCAAAGTGAAAATTTTGTGCCTCAAAAGACATAACTGACAGAGTAAAGGGAAACCTATGGATTGGGAGAAGATATTTATAAATCATTTTTTTATCTGGTAAGGGATTAATATAATATCACTTTATAAAGAAATTCTGTAACTCAATAACAACAATTAAAATAAAACTCAATTAAAAAATGGGCAAAGAACTTAAATAAACATTTCTCCAAAGAAGATATACAAATGCCCAATAAGCACATGGAAAGATGCTCAGCATCATTGTCACTAGGGAAATGCAAACCAAAACCACGATGAGGCACAACTTCACACTCATTAATATGGATAATAAAAAAAATTATTAAATAAATACATACATACATACATACATACCAGAAAGTAGTATGTGTTGGTAAAAGTGAAACTGTGGAAAAATAAAACTCTTGTGCATTGCTGGTAGAAGTGTAAAATGACACAGCCAAAGTAGAAAATGGGAATTTCTAAAGATTTAACACATGGACCAGCTGATGGTGTGGTGGTTAGGGCAGCTGGATCCCACATGGTACAGTTAAAGTCCTGGACACACCAGCTTGAAAACCACATCAGGCATGTGCACATATGTACCCAAAATCCCAAGGGGAGGGAGAAATAGAGGAGAAGGGACTGTACCAGGGCCATCCCCCACAGGAGATGCTTTTCACATCCCTCCCCCACTTCTCTTTCTCTGATGAGCATACACACCCTCTGGCAAAAAAAAAAAAAAAAAAAGAATTCATACACAGGGCCAGCAGTTGGTATAATGGTAAAGGTGCTGGATTCCCACATGGCTAACCACGGTTCAAGTCTTAGACCCAGCAGCTTAAAAAATCACAACAAATAAATAGATAAATAAATAAATGTGTTTAAAAAAAAAGAAAGAGAACTCACACATGACCTGACAATTCCATTTCTAAATATATATGCAAAAGAACAGGCGCTCAAACAACTATTTGTACACCCACATTAAGAGCAGTTTTATTCACAGTAGCCAAAATATAAAACTAATCTAAGTCTCCATCATCAGTGAACACAGATGAACCTTGAAGACATGCTAAGTGAAGTCAGTCACAGTAAGGACAAATACTATACAATTCTCTTCATACAGAGGTACTTAGAGTAGTTAGGTTCATAAAAACAGAAAGTAGAATGGTGGTTGGCAGCAGCTGGGGGAAAAGAGAATGGGAAATAATTGTTTAATGGATACAGAGTTACAGTTTTACAAGATGAAAGAAGTTTTGGAAATGTATAATATCTCCAAATGCCACATCTGTGAATGTACTTAATGCCAAACTATCTACCTAAATATGATTAAAATGATGAACTTTTGGGCCAGCCAGTGGTGTGGTGGTTAAGGTAGCTGAGTCCCATATGGCCAACTGCTCAGTTCAAATCCCAGATCCAGACACTGGAAAACATGCCAGGTGCATGTACATGCATATCTAAAATCCCAAGAGAAGAATGGAGAAGGGATCGAGGTGTGGCCATCCCTTTTAAGGGCTGTTTTCTCTCTTTCTTTCTCTTCTGTGAGCACACACACCTTATACCAAAATATTTTTAAAAAACTCAATCCAACCAGAAATAAAATGATGAATTTTATGTTATACATATTTCAACATTTTTTTTTAACGTGCTAAGCCCAGGACCACCAGATAATGTAACGGTTACCATGCTAGACTCCAGCATAGTAGACCACAGTTCAAGTACCAGACCCAACGGCTTAAAACTCACGCCAGACACATGCACATACAAAGGCAAATCTCAAAAAGAGAATGAAGAAGGATGGATTGTGGAGTGGCCATACCCGCAGGGGGGGGGGGGGGGGCTCGTCTTCTCTCTCTGTCTCTCTCTGGTGAGCACACGCACCCTATAGCAAAAATCTCTAAAAATAAATAAATAAATAAATAAATATAATGCGCTAAGCTCAAAATTGAACCTACATATTAATAACTTCCTGAACCACAAAAGAGTAAAAGTAACATTTTTTAAATAAAAAAAAAAATCTTAGGAGTCTGAAGATAAAAACAATCATTCTGAGAGCATTATATTACTTAAAAGTAGAACATCAAAATGTTCTCCAAAATTTCCACTGAATTCAAGATTTGTTATCAATAATTTGGCAAGAGCAAAGGTTGAGATAAAAACCCTTTCAGGAAACAAAAAAGATATATTTTTTGAAAAGTCAAGAGAAGCAAGGTCAGAGGGATAAACTTCACTTTCATAACATGCCATCAGAAAGATAACCAAATTAGTCAGGAAATGTGGCCCTGAGAGGGAAGATTACAAAATTATTTCTCAAGCAACACAGCACCAAAAAGGAAGATCATTCAAGCAAAATGGAAGCTAGAAAGGAGGCTGTTCTGTTTCTATGTGAGCATAAGAACTCTTTAATATCTAAGTGACAATATAAGAATAATTAATTCAGAGCCCCAAAACAAATTTATGTGCATATTAACATGTACTAAAAGACTCTATTTTCTAAACTCCAGAACTCTGCAAATTTGTCATCCTAATGAAACAAAAACTAGTTGAAAAAATATTATCTTAAAGTGGTAGAAAATAGAGGGGACAAAAGACAAGAGTAGGAGTGACTTTTTTGTTCCTTTGAACAATATGAAGTAGAGTAGGAATACACTCCGTATCTTCAACACGCTTTCTGTTATGCATTAGACTAGCTACTTCCCTTCGCCTCTTCTCTAGCCCAACCTCCAAACCAAATGACATTACCCTGAAATGACATCACTGAAAGCATGAAAAACCCAAGATTCACAACCACCTAAGATTCCAGCCCCAGACAAAATATGAAATAAAAGCCCATATGTGACAGAACTTTGAAATGTTAAAAGCCGCATAAACTGTTTAAAATTATTTATACTCCTATATTACATACTAATAATGAGAAGAAGATTAGAGAGGCAGCTTCCCAGGGTAAAGACATAAGGGAAGAAAAGAGTATGGGCTGGGACTGAGGAGCAGGAGAAACCTATGTTTCTTGTGGTTAAAAAGCTCAAAGACGGACCAGCAGATGGCGTAAAGGTGGCATCGCTGGACTCACACATACTCGACAGCAGTTCGAGTCCCGGACACAGCAGCTAAAAAAACTCACACCAGACACGTGTGTATACATGCCCAAAATCCCAAGAAAGAATGGAGGAGTAGGGATTGCAATGTGGCCATCTCCTCCTGGGGGAGGGCGGTGATTTCTCACTTTCTGTCTCTCTCTTCTCTCCAGCAAGAGCACATGCCCTATGGCAAGGATATTTCTTTTAAAAAAAAAAAAGAATAACTTCTGAAAGACAAGCTATTCTCAGCAAAACCACTCAAAATACCAAAACCATGAGTTCACTGAGTTTCCAGATACTCTGCTATCTACATAAGCACCTTGAGCTCCAGGCAAAATTCAGCCTTGTGACATCTATGACCCCACCCACTGCCCACACTAGCAGAGCTCAGAGGCTCACCATTTCCCTTTGTCCTCAGACAGAACTCCCTAGACTAGTCTATATTATCTTACAAGGACTCGGTAGACCTAAGAACTTGTGCATGTATCTGAGCAAGACAACCAGTATTCAATCTCTAATAATAGTCAAAAACTGTTAGATTTTTATCTGCCAAAAAAGTTGGTATCTCCATGCATGCATTTATTCTCTAATCATATCAAATATTCTAAATTATATTCATTGTAGGCTCTAATTAGCCTGCCTCCATGAATCTCCAAAAACCAATGAACAAGAATAGAAAGTTATCCCAGAACAAACATCTCTAGATTTCCTGTCCATTTCTGCTCTGACTTCTCTGACTTTTGTTATAGATGGGTGAGCTCCTGTTTTTGCTCTGATTGTCTAGATCTTATGCTAATAGACAGCTCCTGTTATATTACTTTCATAGACACACTCATGCTTTATAGAATCCCTGATTACTTTTTTTTTAGTTTATTTATTCACTTCTTCCATGAGAGAGAGAGAGAAAGACAAAGAGACAGCCCTCCACCAACAAGGTCCCCATGCCACAATCCACCCACAGCCTCAGCCAGTCCAGATCACAGGCATATGCACAGCCAACATAACATATACAGGGAGGCCTTCCAATATTGGTCCAGCGTCACAAAGTGTTGCACTATTTTTGAGCCATCAGCTGGTCCCCATGGAGTTGGAAATAAATGTAAGAATTTAGCATATAAGGTGATTCTAAAATGATAATGTGACTCTACCAACTCTACCAACTACCTAACAATAACAATAATATAGTAAAATAATGATATGTATAAGAATAAATATAACATGTTATATATAATAGTATATAATAATAATAATAATATCTACCATAATTGAGCACTATAATCAAGCATTATTTTAAGTACTTTATATGAGTTATCTCACTTCAATCTTAAAACTATTCAATAAGGACATTAATATCATCTCCATTTAGAGCAAACTGAAGCACTGAAAGATGACGTACCTTATTACAGGTCCTTAAGCTATTAAGTGGTAAAACTGGGATTCAAACTCAAACCTTATGGGCTGAAAATTCACTACATTGTATTACCACCTAATACGTCTATAGACAGTTCACCGTGTTCTAGCCCCTGAACAACTTGACATTCAGCTTGTGTTTACCCTGGCCCTCCACCAAATCTTGCTTTAGCTCTTCTGATATGGCCTTATTTTCTCCTTCCTCCAAACTCATCTTAAAGTATTCTGATAAATGGTAACTGAACTATTGAATTATTAAATTTCCAATATATCATCTGATTCTATTTCAGTCTAACTTGATTATGTTAACTGTATTAGCTTTCATACATACTAACAAGCAACTTAGAGTTTCCACACAATAGCCACCAAAGAATAAAACACCCAGTAAAAACACTAACAGAATATGTGCAGGAACAAAAATGGAGAAAATATGAACTTTTATTTACACTAACAGTGGATGTGAAAAAGAGAGACTAGGCTCCTGAAGGGGCATAATCAATGATATAAAGCAAGTAAACTCAGTATTGTGAAACTACAACCCACAGGCCAGTCACTTGTTTTTGTAAAGTTCGGTTGGAACACAGCCACAATCATTCAGTTGTGCATTGACACAAATCACATGCTACCATGACGGAGCTGAGAAACTGCAGCACAGACAAAAGGCTAGCATGTCTAGGACATTTAATATCCAACCCTTTACGTGAAAGTTTGCTGACCCCTGTTGTAAAGATGTCCATTTTCTGGGAACCAGCAGAGAGAAAGACAAAGAGACAGCTCTCCACCAACAAGGTCCCCATGCCACAATCCACCCACAGCCTCAGCCAGTCCAGATCACAGGCATATGCACAGCCAACATAACATATACAGGGAGGCCTTCCAATATTGGTCCAGCGTCACAAAGTGTTGCACTATTTTTGAGCCATCAGCTGGTCCCCATGGAGTTGGAAATAAATGTAAGAATTTAGCATATAAGGTGATTCTAAAATGATAATGTGACTCTACCAACTCTACCAACTACCTAACAATAACAATAATATAGTAAAATAATGATATGTATAAGAATAAATATAACATGTTATATATAATAGTATATAATAATAATAATAATATCTACCATAATTGAGCACTATAATCAAGCATTATTTTAAGTACTTTATATGAGTTATCTCACTTCAATCTTAAAACTATTCAATAAGGACATTAATATCATCTCCATTTAGAGCAAACTGAAGCACTGAAAGATGACGTACCTTATTACAGGTCCTTAAGCTATTAAGTGGTAAAACTGGGATTCAAACTCAAACCTTATGGGCTGAAAATTCACTACATTGTATTACCACCTAATACGTCTATAGACAGTTCACCGTGTTCTAGCCCCTGAACAACTTGACATTCAGCTTGTGTTTACCCTGGCCCTCCACCAAATCTTGCTTTAGCTCTTCTGATATGGCCTTATTTTCTCCTTCCTCCAAACTCATCTTAAAGTATTCTGATAAATGGTAACTGAACTATTGAATTATTAAATTTCCAATATATCATCTGATTCTATTTCAGTCTAACTTGATTATGTTAACTGTATTAGCTTTCATACATACTAACAAGCAACTTAGAGTTTCCACACAATAGCCACCAAAGAATAAAACACCCAGTAAAAACACTAACAGAATATGTGCAGGAACAAAAATGGAGAAAATATGAACTTTTATTTACACTAACAGTGGATGTGAAAAAGAGAGACTAGGCTCCTGAAGGGGCATAATCAATGATATAAAGCAAGTAAACTCAGTATTGTGAAACTACAACCCACAGGCCAGTCACTTGTTTTTGTAAAGTTCGGTTGGAACACAGCCACAATCATTCAGTTGTGCATTGACACAAATCACATGCTACCATGACGGAGCTGAGAAACTGCAGCACAGACAAAAGGCTAGCATGTCTAGGACATTTAATATCCAACCCTTTACGTGAAAGTTTGCTGACCCCTGTTGTAAAGATGTCCATTTTCTGGGAACCAGCAGTTAGCGTAATGGCTATGTCGCTGGACTCCCACGTAGTCGACCGCGGTTCACGTCCCGGACCCAGTGGCTTAAAACTCACGCCGGGCATGTGTGCGTGCGTGCCCAAGATCCCGAGAGGAGAATGGAGGAGAAGGGATTGCGGCGTGACCATCCCCTCTGGGGGGTGATTTCTCGCTTTCTGTCTCTATGTCTCTCTCTCTGTCTGTCTGGCGAGCGCACGCGCCTTATAGCGAAAACCTCTCCAAAAAAAAAAAAAAAGATGTCCATTTTCTCTGGATAAATATATGGGGTTTTTTGGTTTGTTTGGTTTTTTTAGCAATGTTTTTTTGCTATAAGGCATGTGCATTTGCCAGAGAGATGGAAAGCAAGAAATTACCCCCAGGGGGATGGCCACTCCACAATCCCCCCTCTCCTCGGGATCTTGGGCATGCACACACACACTCCTGGTGTGTTTTTTTGGTTTTTTGGGGGGTTTTTTGGAGAGGTTTTTGCCATAGGGCGCGTGCACTCGCCAGATAGACAGACAGAGAAAGAGAGACAGCAAGCAAGAAATCACCCCCCAGGAGGGATGGCCACGCCACATCCTTTCACCTCCATTCTCCTCTCGGGATCTTGGGCACTCATGCACACGCGCCCGGCGTGAGTTTCAAGCCACCGGATCTGGGACGTGAACTGCGGTTGACTACATGGGAGTTCAGCGACATAGTCATTACGCTAACTGCTGGTCCCCTGGTGTGAGTTTTAAGCCACCAGGTCCAGGATTCAAAATGGGGCAGACTACACGGGAGTCCAGTGAAATAACCATTAAACCATCTGATGGCCCATATACAGGTTTTGATCTAATGCAAAACTCCCAGGAGGTGAGGAATATTCAAACATATCATAAAACTGTAACACTTGAAATATTGTGTAACACAGCCCAAGACAAGTATGCTGAAAAGAAAGTTGGAAATTAATATAAGAATTTATTGGGTTTTCAGAACCAGCAGTTGGAGTAATGGCTATGTCACTGGACTCCCATGTAGTCAACCGCAGTTCAAGTCCCAGACCCTATGGCTTAAACTCACGCCAGGCATGTGTGCTTGCGTGCCCAAGATCCCAAGAGAAGAATGGAGGAGAAGGGACTGCGGCGTGGCCATTCTTCCGAGGGGTGATTTCTCGCTTTTTATCTCTCTGTCTCTCTCTGTCTTTCTGGTGAGCGCATGCACCTTATAGCAAAAACTTCTCCCCAAAAAAAGAACTTTTTAGGTTGTCAAGAGAGTCATGACGTGTTTTCCTATCTAAAAATGTGTCATAACTATGCTGACAACCCATCAGCATATAAGATGGCTTTTCAAAATAGTGCATAAGGATTTATTTTATAAATGCTTCTGGGACAGCTAGATGATTATTTAGAAAAATAGTAAAATCTCATTCCTAATTGTATTATAAACCAAAATAAATCCCTGAGCCATTATTTCAAGAGTGAAACTCTCAGAAGAAAATAAAGATGGTATCAAAGTAGAAAAGTCATTAGTTATGTAAATTATTAAAGGAGTCTATGAAGGAAGTATATTTGACCACACAAAAAGCAAAGGTATTCAGGTTAGCTGGTGGCATGATGGTTAAGGCACTGGATCTCACACACATAGCCAGCTGCACAGTTTGAGTCCCAGATTCGGTGGCCTGAAAATACATCAGGCATAAGTGCATGCCCAAAATCCCAAGAGGAGATTAGAGCAAAAGGACTGTGGCATGGCCATCCCCCTGGGTGGTGCTTTCTCATTCTCTCTCTCTCTCTCTCTGATGAGCACACACACCCTATAGCAAAGTTAAATTAATTAATTAATTAATTAATTTTGGGGCAGCAGAGGGTGTAATAGATAAGACATCAGACTCACACACATAGTCCACTGTGGTTCGAGTCCCAGACTCAGCAGCTCGAAACTCATGCCAGTCACATGTATGTGTGTGCCCCAAATCCCAACAGTAGAATCCAGGAGAAGGGATGTGGCGTGACCATCCCCCAAGGGGATGATTTCTCACTTTCTCTCTGTCTCTCTCTATGTCTCTGGTGAGTGCACACATGCTATAGCAAAAAATCTCTCTCAAATAATTTTTTTTTTGGTTTAAAGTATTTACATTTATTAAATCTACAATCAGAATGGAACATCTCCTAAGGCATCAGTATCCTGAGGAGGAAAAATCAAACACAAAGCAAATGACTTTCCTGTCCCATCTCCCCCACAGCACTGCTAAGGAAGTTCCCACTTCACAGAGCTGCAGAAGTCCTTTCTAGTTCTGAAGGGTAGACATTTGGTAGTAAGAACAACTTTTTCATCTTAATAATGAAATGGATGGCCCTTTGTTAAAGTCTTTTCCATTTTCCAAGTCTCTGTACTCCAGCCTGGGAAGCAGCAGGCACTGTCAGGGGTCCAAGGGGTCCATCTGCATCCCACCAGTCGGTATGGCCTCTGAGCAGAAAGAAGCTTGGCCAGTGTGGAGGACCAGAGTTCAGCTGTCTGGGTCACTGTGGAGTTGACCATTCAACTTTTCTAACATGAATTACAACCACAGATGTGCCCTTTTGTTGGTATTCTACTCCCACTGGAGACTTTTCATTAAGACCTTGTTCCTTTGTACACATTTCGCGCACAACATATTGTCCTCCAGGTATGGGGGTGGGAAACTGCAGGCCGGAAGTAGAAAGAGGGCACACACTCTCCCTTTTTGCTTCTCAGGAACCCAGGCTTGTCCAGCATGAAACTGCAGGTGAACCCAACCACCTGTGTTTGCAGGGAGACTTCTCCCATGGACCACACACCACCTGACGCCAAAGGCCTCTTGTGGGGATTCCACGGCCTCTGTTACTGCTGACTCCATTTTCCCAGTCACAGATGCAATTCTGGCCCATGAGGTCAGCACAGCCTCTGAGGCAGAGGTTGTCACCTCAATTATATTAACTCCCTCAAGGAGAGCTACAGACTCTTCAGGGTTAGAAAAAGCCTCTGCAGGTGGAGGAGCCACTCCAGGAGGATTAGTCCTTTCAGAACACATCCCTTCCTGAGAACTTTCTGCTGATGCTTTCCCTCTGCCCATCTTCAATTTTCTTTGTAATGAGGACTCAATCGTACCCTCTTTTGCTGTGGTAGGAATATCCTTTTGATTTGGATAAGCATAGGCACACAGTCTCCTATATGCATTTAATTTCTGGCCTTTGAAGCTGATCTTTAATTGTTGGCACCAAGCCCACAAGATGTCTCGGTGAAGCCGGTTGACTAGTGGCAGTTTAGAGGGCAATGAGGGAACTGGTATCTTTTTCTGAGGCTGTAGGCTGTCATTGCTTTGTGCCTTCTCCTTTGGACAGGAAGCTTTGTCATACTTCGCAGATCTTTTCCGTTTTTTCCCCTTTGCTGAGGTTGCCAATAACCTGTAGATGTGCTTGGGTGACTAGAAGCCCACTGTTGCTCTTTAGTTTCAGACAGTCGTTCACACTTAGAATTCCCATACTCTTCCCTTGACTTCTCTGTGGCTTTTCACTCCTTGCCTCTTGCATGCTCCATACTCTGAAAGTAGATCGGGCTGACAAAGGAAAACCTCTTCTACTTCCCAACTGGCCCGTGGCCCTCGATTCTCAAATAAACAATTTTTTTAAAAAAGTAAAAGTATTTGGCATATCAAATATAAATACAAGCCAGGCACAGTGGCTACAGTTCTAGTTATACAAGAGACTAAGGCAAGAAGATTGCAAGATCATGGTTAGTGTGAACAACATGGGGAGACCATATCTGAAAAATTATGGAGTGGTGGCATGTGCTCATCGACCAGCTACTGGAGAGACTCAGGCAGGAGGATCACAACATCAAGACCCTGCCTGACAAAAAAAAATTTTTTTTAAGAATTAGTTTATTTAACTTTATTTATTTATTTATTTATTTAAATTTGACCAAAGAAGGACAGAGTAAGAGAGAGGGAAAGTGAGAAAGCAAGCTGTCGGCTTCAGAACTCAAACTGCAGTCCAGCCACGAAGCTGTCCAGTGCCCCCAATCGCCACACCACCTGCCAGTTCCCCGAATTTTTTTTTAATTAAAACAATTAAATAAATAAATATAAAAAGAGATTCTTTCTAATCCCATGTTACTGCATATAGGATATAAATTGATTGTCTATCAATAGGAGCTGATTATAGTATATTCATACACTGGAATATTACATAGGCATTGAAATAGAGGCAGCAGCTCTATACATACTATTGTGGAATAAGCTCCAAAATATACAGTGAAAATGAATATGGGGCCTGTAGATGGCATGGTGGTTATGTCACTGGATTCCCATGTAGTTGGCCACAGAATCCCAGAACCCAGTAGCTTAAAACTCATGCTGGGGGCGTGTGCGTGTATTCACAAAAATCCTGAGAGGAGATAGAGGAGAACAGACTGCAGTATTGTCTTCCCCCCCAGGATGATTTCTCACTTTCTGTCTCTCTGTCTTCTGGTAAGCCCACAATGCCCTATAATGAAAATCTCTCTTAATAAAAAAAAAGTATACACATACACACACACACACACACACACACACACGCTTTACAGCGATCATCTACTGTTACATAACAAACCACCCTAGAACTTAGTGGTTTAAGAAAACTTATTATTTGTTGGCTGGTCAGTTCTGCGGCCTCCACTTTGCTCACTCAGGTAGCTAACTAACTTCAGCTAACAGACTGGCTGAGGTGCTGAGATGCACAGGTCATTCTCTCTCAAGAGGACTAGACCAGGAAACCCTTGAGAATGTGATCATGGTATTCCATGAGAGCAAAATAGAACTGCAAGGCCTCTTAAAACCTCTATTCAGAAGTCACACAACATCATTTTCATTACCTACTGCTAAAATCAAATAACAAAGCAAGTCCAGATTACAGGGGTGAGGAAATAGACTCAATCTCTTAATGAAAGGAATGGCAACGTAACATTCAAAGAAGAGTGAATAAAGGGAAGCATGATTTATCAAGGGCCATTATTATAACAACCTACCAAAGCTACTGCCTAGGTATATATATATTTTTAAAGGAGGGCTTACCTATTACAAATAATACTTCTAGAAGGAAATGAAAGAAACTGGTAACAGTAGTTGTCTCCAGAGAGGAAATTTACGGAAAGACTTATTGTCTACCTATCACTCTTTTCTATCTAGTTTTAATATGCTTTACGTGAATTACTCCTTCAAAAATAAAAAATATTTAAGAGCTTTTACATGTTGAATAAATTAATTTAATCGAAAGACATTGAAAACCTGGGAGGAAAAATCCACTATACATTATGACAAAGGGTTCATATTCAAAACACAGAGTTTTACAAATCAGTAAGAAAAACCCAAATACCCCACCAGAAAAATGAACAAATGGCATGAATGTGCACATGCAAAGGAAAATAAAAGAGCAATTAAATGTTCTTTCCATCTATTGAATTAGCAAGTAATCTCACAAAATTCATAATACTGATATTATCAAGACTGTAGAGGAATTGGCATCTTCATATACTGCTGGAGGAGTGTAAACTGATAACACTTGTGGAGAGAAATACATGTACATTGATACATTCTTACATTAAAATATCTAATATACTAAATATATCCAACTTTTTAAAATATATTTGAAGTGTTAAAATCTGCATACTTTTTGTCCTGAGAAGTGGAATTTTGCTAATACATGGAACTATATGCATCCATGTGGGCATTTTTTCCCCATAAGGCACATGTGCTTACCAGAGAGGGAGATAGAGAGACAGTGAGAGGGAACATGAGAAATCATTCCCTGGGGGAGATGGCCATGCTGCAATCCCTTCTCCATTCTCCTCTTGGAATTTTGGGCACACATGCACATGTGTCAGGCATGAGGTTTAAGCCACCAGGTCCCAGACCTGAACCACAGTCAGCTATGTGGGAGTCCCAGTGCCTTAACCATCATGTCGCCTACTGGCCCCCTTTTAATTTTATAGCCCCAGAGAAAGACCTCCAGATAATGAATCTGGCAATCACCACCCCTATCCCCTCCTCAAAAAAAAGTCAGGTTTGGTGACTGATCACACTACAGAGATGCTTGGTGGCTGGCAAGCCCATTCATGCACAAAGAGCTTCTCATTTACATTTTAGATACTCATTCTTAAATAGACAGAGACAACCATAATCATCAGTTTGATGAAAGCCATCAATACAAAAGAGAATAAAAAAGAGATAGTGTGAGACACAGAAGAATTTTTTCCTACAATATCCTAACAGAAACAAGATACTGCACACATGAAACTATAACAATAAGTGTGCTGGGATCCCCAAGATTAAAGATCAAGGCCTTCAAACTTTGAAGGTAAGGTAATTTCCAACATAGACGTCTGTACTTGCCCAAATTATCAATCAAGTTTAAAGCTGGAAGAAAAACATTTCAGACTTTCAGGAACTCAAAACTCTCCTCTCTTCCCTTTCTTAGGATACTATTGGAATATATGCTCCAACAAAAGGAGAGGTAAAACGAGGAAGTAAAATATGAGTTTCAATACAGGAAAGGGGCAAAAGAAAGAAAAAGAAAGAAAGAAAGAAAAAAAGAAAGAAAGAAAGAAAGAAAGAAAGAAAGAAAGAAAGAAAGAAAGAAAGAAAGAAAGAAAGAAAAAGAAAGAAAGGAGGGAGGGAAGAAAAAGAAGAGAAGAGAAGAGAAGAGAAGAGAAGAGAAGAGAAGAGAAGAGAAGAGAAGAGAAGAGAAGAGAAGAGAAGAGAAGAGAAGAGAAGAGAAGAGAAGAGAAGAGAAGAGAAGAGAAGAGAAGAGAAGAGAAGAGAAGAGAAGAGAAGAGAAGAGAAGAGAAGAGAAGAGAAGAGAAGAGAAGAGAAGAGAAGAGAAGAGAAGAGAAGAGAAGAGAAGAGGATAGCTGCATGGTAGATTAAGACAGCAATCACTCCAGATTAAAGCAGTTCTACTAATCTTGCCCATCTCAGCAAATAGCATGACCAGTTGCCCCTCAGCCAAGCTAATAAACAGGAAGTCATTCTGGGTTCCTTCTCAAATCCCAAATTCAATATCATGATTTTACCTCTAGTTTATTAATCTACTTATTTCTTAATATCTCTATTGCCACCACCATATTTTAAAACTCGATCATCTCTCATCTGGTGCACTGCAGTGGCTGGGTAACTCACATACGTTATCCTGCACAAGTCATTCTCCACTTAATAACCAGCGATTTTATTTTATTTTTTTGTATGTTAGAGGGTATGTACACAAGAGACAAAGAGAAAGAAAACAAGTCTGAGCACTTGCCAAGAGGGCCTGATACTTCAATACTTTTCAATACTTCAGTACTTTTTCCTCCACTTCACCATCCCATCAGAATACTGAGCACAGGTATGCCTGGGGTGTTTTTCAAGACTCCAGGGCCAAGACTTGACCCTTGGTGTGTTACATGGGATTTGGCTTCTTCCATATAATACTTAACCACTGTACTATGGTACTGACTCCTGATTTGACTTTTAAATATAAATAAGCTTATGTCATTCTGCTGCTTAAAATCTTTGCATAGCTCACAGTCTACCCAGAATAAAATGCAAACTTCCAAACATAGTCCACCAGACTGTGTAATCTGGCCCCTGACTATCTCTAGAATTTTATTTTATTTCCTTCTCATACTTTCTCACTACATTCCAACCACAGTGGCCTTGCAGATCCTTCAAACTTTGAAGCCTTCTCCTGCCATTACACACAGTATTTCCTTTTTATATCAAATCTCTTAGGTCTTCATGCTGAATTATTCTTATCTTTCATGATTCAACTTAAATGTTATTTCCTCAGAGGGAGCTTTCCTGACCATGAAGTCTCAATCAGTTCCTCATTAGGTCAGTTTTCTGTCACTTCCTTTTCTCAGAGAATTTAAAAAGAGGGTTTTTTTTGTTAAGCAAATTATGGTATATTTCCTGATGGGATAATATAACTTTTTTTTAAATTTATTTTATACATTCAATCACTTTACATCACAACAGCACCAGTTAAAGATAGTATCACCTATGTTATTATCAACAGACAATCCTCCATTTCCGTATCCCTTAAATGTCTTGCCTCTCTATATTTTTCTCCTTGATTTTCTTCCTCTAACATACCCTACCTCCCACCTTCCTCACACACTGTCTCTGGTATCCACAACCATTCTCCATGCTTCCATATCCTCTGGTCTTTCAGTTTCTACCGTAGAGTGTGGACATTCAGTATATATTAAGTGAGGACATACAACGTCTCTTGTCTCATAGTCTGACATGCTTCCCTCATTAAATCTTCCATATTCATCCACTTACACAACTATTTAAATGAGGTTATGAAAAAATATTTAGAACATATGGTTAAGCAAAGCAATTTTTTAGAATACGAACAATTCGTCCTATGGCGTATCATGACATCCTATGAAGCTGTAACAGTTAAAATACTGTAGTATTGGCACAAGGACAATGAGACTGACAAACCAGAACAAAGAGTTGATAAACAGGTTACATGTGAAAAAATGACGTGATGACAAAGGTAGGAAGCATTGCAGATCCATGGGCAAAGGATGACCTTCCCACTGAAAGATACTGGGTCAACTAATTATATGAGGGGGAAAAAAATGTATCCCTATCTTACCCCATATTAGATGGAAAATAATAAAAAATAATAAACTTTTATTTAAAGACCAAATGAATGGGAAACCTTAAAATTCTTAGAGGAAAATAGGATTTTTTGGATAGACTAGAATTTCTTAAAATACTGCTTTTCCTTCTCTCTCACATACTCTCTCACACACACACAAATATAAAAAGGAAAATATTGATCAATTTGACTTTGCTAAAATTAAAAAACCTGGACCTCAGTAGCACCAAAACAGAATAAAAGCCACAGACGATATATAGATATTTGTAATACATGTAACCGCCAAAGGATTAGTATCTAGAATACATAAAGAATGAGTTGATAACCATACTTAAAGATCTTTTGTGCATGAATAAAATGTAGGAAAAAAAGTTTTGTATGGAAGGGAGGGAGGGGAAAGAGGAAAGGAAAAAAAACGGGTAAAAGTATTCTTAATTAACAAAAAATGGAAGCTATTTGCTGATGATAATGTATATAGTAATATCCTTGTCTTGACTGACATACATGGTACCTTGTGTTAGAAAAAGAAATGTATACTTAAAGACATGCGACAAAATGTAAACTAAAATAAATTAATTTGAAAAAGAATCATTTGAAATCTATACAAATATATAAACAATCCACTTAGAGATGAACAAAATATATCTTCAAAAGAAGAAATCTGTAATGCAATAGAATATGAATTGCTATATTAGCAATTGAAGAAATACAAATTGAAAAACCATAATGAGATATCACTTTATACCCATCTGCTTTGTAGAAATCTAAGTCTGACAATACCAAGTATTGGTGAAGCTATGGAATAATAGGAACTCTTACTTGTGATGGGATGAAATTGACACAATCTGGCAATATCTAATAAAATAGAGGACACATACACCCTAAGAACAAGCAATTCTATTCCCAGAAATACACCCTCCAAAGGTAGCTTTCAAAAGCTTTTTTAATATCACACACATATTTTTCATTATGACCCAGTATACACATACTAACTTATATAACAGAAACAAAAATTCACAAAACAGTACTTATTCTTACTAAGTAAGACACATTCTGAGAGTTTTTCATTCTGTTCTCACTCAGTTTTTTACATGCTGAGGTGACTCATTCTATTAATTTTACAACCACTAATGGGTAACATATCCAGTGTGAAAACCTTTGCCCTAGAAAATATTTTTTCTTTTTTTTGGCTATAGATCACAAGTGCTCATGGAGGGGAAGGACAGAGACAGAGACAGAGGAAAAAGGAGAAAGCACTCCCCCAAGTGGGATGGACATATTGCAATCCCTTCTACTCTATCTACCCTTGAAATTTTGGACATGCATGCATGTACACACCTGGTACAATTTTCTCTTTTTTTTTAAGAGAGACTTTTGCTATAGGGCACATGCGCTCACCAGAGAGACAAAGAGATAGAAAGTGAGAAATCACCCCCCATGAGGGATGACCACACCTCAGTCCCTCCTTTTAATTCTCCTCTCATGGATTTTGGGTATGCATGCAAACATACCTGGCATGAGTTTTAAGCCTCTGAATCCAGGACTCAAACTGCAGTCAACTCTGGGAGTCACCATCTGCTAGTCCTGCCTGGCATTATTTTCAAGCAGCCTGGTCTAGGACTTGAATCACACAGACAGCCATGTGGGACTCAGCACCTAACCACCACAACACTGGTTGGCCCAATTCTAGAAAATACTCAAATCTATCTTTGTGGGCACATGTGAGAAGTGTGTGCTATGATCCTCTCTATCAAAAAGAAAAAGAGACAAGTTTTTGTTTGTTTGTTGTTTTCTTTTTAAAACATAAAAGTCAATCAGCAGAAGAATGAATTAAAACTTGGGGCACAGGGACCAGCAGATGGTGTAGTGGTTACATCACTGAACTCCCACATGGCCAACTTTGGTTCGAGGCCCAGACCCAGAGGCATGAAACTCACACCGGGCACTTGTGTGTGTGTGCCCAAAATCCTGAGAGGAGAATGGAGGAGAAGGGATTGCAGCGTGGCTATGCCACCAAGGGTTGATTTCTTGTTTTCTCTCTCTGTCTCTCTGGCAAGTGCACGTGCCCTATAGAAAAATCTCCCCCCTCCCCCAAAAAAACAACTTGAGCCATAGTCATACAATAGAATACAATATAGCATTGTAAATATAAGAACTGAAACAATTAATATTAACAGATATATCTCGCTAACTTAACATTAAACACAATAAGCAAGTTGCAGATAAATATATATATAGTATGACATCATTTATGCAAACTTTTCAAACATATAAAATAATACCATATATTGTCTAGGGATAAATTTATATATAATGAACAGATAAAGTATGAAGACATGCACAGGGAAAAAGGGGGATGAGATCAGGGAAAACAACAAAAAGAAAGAATAGTTTTTTTGAACAATCCAGTGGGATGGGGTGCAGGGTCAGGGCGCCAACCTACCACACAGTCAAAAATCTACTCATAACTTTTGACTCCCCCAAAACTTAACTATTCATAACCGGCTGTGGAACAGAAGTCCTATAAAAAATATAAACAGTTGATTAACACAATTTATATATATATGCTGCATTTTAACAATAAAGCTAGAGAAAAGATAATATTATTAAGAGAACCATAAGAAACAGAAAATAAATTTATAGTATTGTACTATATCTTCCAACGTATTTTTATAAAAAAAAAAAAAAATCCATAAGTAGACCTGTGCAGTTCAAACCTGTGTTGTTCAAGGGTCAACCTATAAAATGGAAAAGTCAAGTGAGTAACTAAATACTAAAATGTTTTTCTTTTCTTTTCCTTTTTTTTTTGTTGAAGGCTTTTGCCTTATGGTGCATGCCCTCGCCAGAGATAGAGAGAGGAAAAGTGAGAAGTTATTCCCCAGGGGATACAGCCACCCAGCAATCCCTTCTCCTCCATTCTCCTCCTGGGATTTTGGGCATGCACCCTCATATGTCGAACATGACTTTCAAGGTGCTAAGTCCAGGACTCAAACCATAGTCAGCCATGTGGGAGTCTAGCACCTTAATCACCATGCCAACTGCTGGTCCAATACTAAATTATTAAAAATTGCCTGTCTTCAAAATTAAACTACTGCCTCCCAGGCATTAGCCTCCCTCCAGATATAAGGCCTACCAGCTAGGGAGAAAAATGCAGCCAATGCAGCCAAATGAGATCTGTCTTCAAAGCTAATAACACTCATCTTTTAAAATTGTTCTATTTAGTAATCAAGTACTTACACTGGGTAGCTATTTTTAACTGAGTATTGAAATTCAGATCATGGACAAAAAATGCAAACAGGTAGTTGTGGGTGGATGAGATGTCATAGCAGATGCCCCAAACACAGCCATGTGCCAGTAAGGTTGAGTCACTACAATGCTGAAAAAAGATACTAAGGCTCAGCTACCACAGGTTGTAATGAGCCTCCCTGCTTTCCTCCATGTTCTATTTGTCAGGCATCATTCCAAGATTCTGAACAGACACTTAGACATCTTCAAAATTAGAAAAATTACTAAAAATGACAAAATATGACATCCTACGAACAGCACATGCCTGTGATGAAACTAACACAAGCAGAGAATGAATAAACATTCAGTAAGCTCACAGAATAATTCCTTAAAATTAATAATTTGGCCTTTGAGATCTCAGTATATTTTTCCTAGAAGAGTAAATCCAGTTCTGTAATATTCTGCCCTATAATTTCAAAAATGTCAACTCATTTGTCAGGGAATGGCATTAAAAAGAATAACATGTAACAGAATTTGACTAATATACAACCAGGCCAACAACCATCCTTCCAAGCCACAAAAACAAACCACTCTGATCCGCCAACCAAGCACTCTCTCTAGGAAAATAACTAACTCATGCACACATTCATTCCACCTCTACTTACTACGTTACACACAAAAGTACTAGAGTAGACCTTTAACACAAAATAAACACTGTCCTAAAGATACTAACAGCCTAGCAATGGAGTTTAGAAACATGCATTGTCATTGCCAGCATATGGCATGGTAGTTAAGGTGTTGGACTCCCACATGGCCAGTTCAAGTCCAGGAACTGGTACCTTGAAAATCATGCCAAGTACACGTGCATGTATGCCCAAAATCCCAGGAGAGAGGAGAATGAAGAAGAATGAACAGGATGGGATTGTGGCATGACCACTTCCTCTGCAGGGTGATTTCTCACTTTCCCTCTCTTTATTTCCCTCTCTATCCTTCTCCAGCACATGCCCTATGGCAAAAACCTGAAGAAAAAAAAAAAAGAAAGCAAGCAAGCAAAGAAACATACGGTGTCTTTAATAAGGCAGAAAGCTTTAGGTAGCTTGAGAGAAATCGCTATTTTTTAAAGTCTTGCTTTGATTAGGTTCTTGTCTATCTATTTCCCATCTGAGTCACATCTAGGTTATAGATACCAAAGACCTCTTCTCTTCAACAACAAGTGACTGCTTACTGTTACAAGACTAGTTCTTGGGACCTTTAAAATAAGCTCCTTCATTTTATACTATTTTTAAGGTTCATTTCTTTATTATATGAGTGAGAGAGGGAGAAAGAATGCAAGAGAGACAGAGATATAGCCCCAACAGGGTCTTGATTACTTGATCCACCTGTAGCCTCCGCTGGCCTGATCATAGGTACACGCATGCCCACTGTACTCAGGGAGACCAGGGCAACCTTCCCATGTGGGCTTGCCTCATGGAGTATAGCATTTCACTTCCGGGCCACCATCCAGCCTCTCCTTTTATACTTTCTAATGCCTACTGTGTCCTGTAAGAGTATTACCTTTTGATTAATGGAAATGAGACATGTGAATCCCAACTATCGTAAAATTGTGAGTGCTACAGATCTAAAAGAAAGAGAAATGCCAAAGTGACACCAATAAGAAGTCATTTTCTTCCCTAATTCTGCCACTGTTTATAGAAACCTAAGGGACTCACATTTGACTGACAGTATTCAAGAAAGAATTGCTAATAAATCTCTAAAGAACCTTCATGAGGGACCAGCAGTTAGCGTAATAGCTATGTCACTGGACTCCCATGTAGTCGACTGCAGTGTGAGTCCCAGACCTGGCTGCTTAAACTCACACTGGGCACGTGTGTGTGCGTGCCCAATATCTCGAGAGGAGAATGGAGGAGAAGGGATTGCGGTGTGGCCATGCCCCGGGGGGG
>NW_006199637.1:1568119-1569126 GCF_000334495.1 Tupaia belangeri chinensis
AACAGGATGGGATTGTGGCATGACCACTTCCTCTGCAGGGTGATTTCTCACTTTCCCTCTCTTTATTTCCCTCTCTATCCTTCTCCAGCACATGCCCTATGGCAAAAACCTGAAGAAAAAAAAAAAAGAAAGCAAGCAAGCAAAGAAACATACGGTGTCTTTAATAAGGCAGAAAGCTTTAGGTAGCTTGAGAGAAATCGCTATTTTTTAAAGTCTTGCTTTGATTAGGTTCTTGTCTATCTATTTCCCATCTGAGTCACATCTAGGTTATAGATACCAAAGACCTCTTCTCTTCAACAACAAGTGACTGCTTACTGTTACAAGACTAGTTCTTGGGACCTTTAAAATAAGCTCCTTCATTTTATACTATTTTTAAGGTTCATTTCTTTATTATATGAGTGAGAGAGGGAGAAAGAATGCAAGAGAGACAGAGATATAGCCCCAACAGGGTCTTGATTACTTGATCCACCTGTAGCCTCCGCTGGCCTGATCATAGGTACACGCATGCCCACTGTACTCAGGGAGACCAGGGCAACCTTCCCATGTGGGCTTGCCTCATGGAGTATAGCATTTCACTTCCGGGCCACCATCCAGCCTCTCCTTTTATACTTTCTAATGCCTACTGTGTCCTGTAAGAGTATTACCTTTTGATTAATGGAAATGAGACATGTGAATCCCAACTATCGTAAAATTGTGAGTGCTACAGATCTAAAAGAAAGAGAAATGCCAAAGTGACACCAATAAGAAGTCATTTTCTTCCCTAATTCTGCCACTGTTTATAGAAACCTAAGGGACTCACATTTGACTGACAGTATTCAAGAAAGAATTGCTAATAAATCTCTAAAGAACCTTCATGAGGGACCAGCAGTTAGCGTAATAGCTATGTCACTGGACTCCCATGTAGTCGACTGCAGTGTGAGTCCCAGACCTGGCTGCTTAAACTCACACTGGGCACGTGTGTGTGCGTGCCCAATATCTCGAGAGGAGAATGGAGGAGAAGGGATTGC
>NW_006199637.1:1569157-1594735 GCF_000334495.1 Tupaia belangeri chinensis
CCGGGGGGGGGGGGGGGGGGGGGGTTGATTTCTCACTTTCTGTCTCTTTCTGTCTTTCCTGTGAGCGCATGCGCCCTATAGCAAAAACCTCTCAAACAAAAATAAAATTTAAAAAAAAAGAAACTTCCTGGGAACCAGCAGTTAGCGTAATGGCTATGTCGCTGGACTCCCACGTAGTCGACCGCGGTTCGTGTCCCGGACCCGGTGGCTTAAAATTCACACCGGGCGCATGTGCGTGCGTGCCCAAGATCCCGAGAGGAGAATGGAGGAGAAGGGATTGCGGCGTGACCATCCCCCCTGGGGGGTGATTTCTCGCTTTCTGTCTCTATGTCTCTCTCTGTCTGTCTGGCGAGCACACGCGCCCTACAGTGAAAATCTCTCCAAAAAAAAAAAAAGAAACTTCCTGAATCCTTCAGACATGTACTACATAAAAGACATTAATAATGCTCTGGATTAACAAGGTTATTCACATCATTTTATGCAGAGAATCTTCGCTAATGTAAGAAGAGGTATTTTTATTTCTTCTTTTAAAGCTAAAGAGACTCAAATTCCATAAATACTGCATGTCATCAAATGCCATTCCAAATATTTTTCAGGCATAGCTAGTCTAGACAGGGCCAAGATTTGTGGATTCATTTCAAATTTATCGTCCACTTAAGCGCTCAACTGAACATTCAAAAATTTGGAAGAACCCAAAAGGGAATCTACAAAAAAAGAAGCAGCATGAGTTTCTCCTGATGAACCCAGCTGGTCTCTCAGGACATAGATACGATAAGGGGGTCAGGCTTATATCATTAAATACAAACCAGCCACCAGTCCCCTAGCCATCGGTCCCCTGTCAGGTCTTCAAAACCTCTGACAAGCTAAAGAAGACCTATCTCTATGTTCTACTCAATCAAAACCAAAAAAAAGATATTAATGGGAAATCTGGCAAAATTCAAATAAAATGTGTTGAATAATTAAGAATATTGTAATGATGCTCATTTCCTGTGGTATTTCTTTAACTTTTTGGTAAATCTAAATTTATTTCAAAAAAAATTTTAATGCAACATTTCTTGATGTGAGATCTTGCTGTTTCAACCCATTTGAGAAATGACTCATTTTGGCTAGCTATTCTAATTTTCATATGGTGAGATTATCAAATGATGTCAGATTCAGAATCTCAAAACCCAATTCTTACAGTGTATGCTGGATTGCAGCAAACATAACAAGAAAATAAGCCGCTGAACAAAAATACACTTGCTAAATGTGGCATGTTGTTCACAAAGAGATAAGCCAGGAAAAAAAGACAAACATTCTGGTCAGGAAGCAATGGCCCACCACACAAATAAAACAACTTGAAAAATAAATTTGTCGAGAACTGGACAAAACTAACTCAGTCAACAAGTAATAAGATCATGACTTGATGAATTTCTGTGGTGTTCAATTTTTGAGAAAGGTAAATTATTAGGTAAAGGTTGAATAGATTCTGATTCTAGTCCATCCACTGAATTAGTTCTGGTACATACCCAGATTTCAAGTCAGTTATCCTCAAACAGTTTGTAGCATCCAGTCCCACTTTTCCATTCCGGACCACGCTGGATATGAATGGGGAGAGCATTGGAGAAATTCGATTCAAGGCCACTTCTGGGGACATTTTAACTTGATTTGAAAATTACCACTGAAAGCAGAAGGGAAGAAGAGTGATCAGACTATCCAAAGGAACTAGAAAAAGAAAACAAACTTCCTGAAAACTGGTACAGCACTGGAATTTTCTCTTACATGGATAAATACTGTATTTCCTGTCTTTAGAGGAGCCTTTTCCAATGATCTTCTAGAAGAAACTACCTCCCTGTTGCTCAGCTACTGAGAACATGGACTACACTACTACTTTTCAGGAACAGAAAAAACTCTTGGAAGTACAATTCCCTCCTTCTTTCCAAAGCTGATTTCTGTACACTGCCACACTCCACTTAGAGCTATCTACAATATCTATCTGTCTTATAATTGAGTTGTTCTACATGAAGACCAAGAAGCCTTCAATAACAACCCTCTCCTCCTAAAACGTGAAATACTTACCCGATGGGTTAGGAATATCTACCTCTGTGTCCCAACAAGGAGTAAAAACTTGACCAGTAATACTATATAAAACTTTAGAACAAGTATAATCTGTTTGCAATTATTACTAGAGATTCTTTTCTTCTGATATACCTCTCTTTAAAAAAAATATTTAATTTTACTTATCATCATTATTATGCTTTCATTTGCTATAGGGCATGCGTGCTATGGTGGAGGAGGACAGGAAAGTGAGAAAGTCAGCTGTCAGGTCTGGGCCTCAAACTGTGGTAGGCCAGGTGGGAGTCCAGTGCCTTAAGCGCCACGCCACCTGCTGGCCCCGTCATATTTCTCTCTTCAATAACAATCCCTCTTCTGTGCATTATAATATCTGCCTATGCCAGCTCTCTCCTGTAGGGGTTATATCTTGAATCTCTAGTGTTCAAGAAAAATACCTGGCACAAAAAAAGCACTCAATAAACATTTTAAAATAACAGCAGAGAAGTAGCAACATCTGAAGACGAGATGTAGCAAAACTCCACTTTAACAGTTAAATATACACCTGCCCAGATATTAAACAAAACAGACTAACAAGAATCTTAAAATCTTTGGCTTTAAGGCACTTGAAATACAATAGTAAAACCAATAAATCACATCTAAATTACTTGGAAACTCATAGGGCTGGCAGAGGGAGTACATGAATTCTTCTTCATATATTTCTAAATGAAAGACACTACTTTCAGAAGTGAATAAATCAATGTAAATGATCATTTTCTCCCTCAATCTGAAAGGATAATCTCACATCAAAAGCAAATTAATTCCCAGCAAGTTACAATTACAAGTAACTTATGTTCTGGTTCTAATTTTCATATATTATATCCATCAGAACTTATAACTCCCAGGTAAAACAAATGCTGAAAACTAATACCTGTTTTATCAATTCAGGTAGTAATTAAGGAAAAGAGTAAAATGATCTTTAAAAAAAATAATAATATTATGATCTATGTAGTAACTAGATATATCTTGGAGGTGATAAAAGCTTTATACCTCATTTTTTAGTTCCCAAATCATCCGTTCTGAAATATAAACATACACCTCTTTTATCCACGTAAGGGATGACTTCCCATCATTATGTTATTAGAAAGAACAAACATCTGGGGACTAGCAGGTGGCATGGTGGTTGGGGTGCTGGACACTCCCACATGGCCAACCAAGGTTCAAGTCCTGGACCTGGTGGCTTGCTTACTTTCTCTCTCTCTCTCTCTCTCTCTCTCTCTCTGTCAAATTAAAATAAATGAATGAATAAAATTAAATAAATAATTCTTTTTAAAAAAAAGAACAAACATCTAATGAACTATACTATCGATCATAAAAATTATGTAATTTTTATAACACTTTATCGTTTATAGAGATTTCATATACATTATTGTAACTGAGCCTCACAACTTAGTAAGACAGGTATGTCTATTCCCAGGTTGTAGATGACATGGATAATTTACACTATGTCTTTAAACAGTATGTTTATATTTATCCACATTACTAATTTGAAGACTACTTTTTTTTCGTTCTGCAACATTTCCACCTTTTTTTCTATCCACAATACTACAATTCTTGAAGGGAAGCTTATCTAAATCGTATGCAAAACACAGAAATACTCATTTCAGAAAAAAGCAGAAAGATCTCACCTATATCACAAAATTATTCTGGTTTTTCCCCACAGTACTTAACAACATTATCATTTTACCTCTCATTTCTAAAAGGAAGCACCATCAACACAATCGAAACATCTACTCACTATCAGCACTGTATTACTCACCTCTCACTGTACTTTCATTTACTCTTCCCATCTCCCCACAACAGCCCTACTCCCTGGTTATTCCTGTTCCCATTTTATAGATGAGAAAACTGAAGCTCAGCAAGACAAAGTGACTTGCTTGAAAACACAAATGTAGCAAACAGAAGGATCAGATGTCAAACCCAGATCTCACTCAAAGTCCACCATACCCACGTTCAACAACTTCAATCAACAAAAAGAAAAGCATCAAGGTGATTGTTCTGAACAAACAAAAAGTCATTCATTTAAAAGAGTAATTGCTTTACAACCAGGGACAAGTTACACTAAGCCGGTCAAATGGTAAAGGAAACAAACCTGCTACAGAAGTCAGATCATACTTGAATTGGAATGATCATACTTGAATTGGAACGGGTGGCAACCACCCACCCGTTCCAATTCAGCAGCTATCATGCCTTTAGAATGATGACACCTGAAGGGAGCAATTTCTGTCAACATTCTTCCACAGGGCAAGATTTCTTGCAGCATTAAATCTATCTCAACCATCAGGAGGTGTGATATTTCTAAGAGGAAAAATGTATTGACTGCAAGATCACAGATCAATAAATAGCCCAGAGATGATGGCTCTTTGGGACAGTGAGCCAGGAACATGGGGGGAGGGAGGAAAAGGGGGGGCGGAATAGTCCCCAATAGTCACCTTTACACATGGCAGCTCTATGAAGATATCAGGCACACGACAATTTATAGTGGCCAGCCTCCTCTGAATACTAGTTCTGAAATTTGTTATTTCCTGAATTTGCTGTATTTCTGAAGGGAAATGCAAAAATACAATTTTTCTGCTGCCCAGAAATAAGGTCACATAAGGCCTTTCGATATGTGACCTGGGGAACACAAAGACGTCTACAGCCCCGTCCAGGTTCTTGCAATTACCATGGGATGACAAACACGGAAACATGTGCCCAGTTGACGTCATGGAACGGAAAGGGGTGGCGTCCTGCTGCGTCATGTCGACGTCACACAGCGCACAAGGGAAGTTACCCAGGGGGAGCGATTTCTCCAAGGGGCGACGTTCAAGAAAAACAAGTCGGTTCCGACCCAAAGAATGACCACCCAACTCTAGATGATTCTAAAAGGGGACACACTCCCTTCTCCCAGACTGTATGATCCTCTCATCAACCGAGAAAGAGTAGGGATTAATTCTCTGGGCTTAATCAGGGACCAGCATACGGGCCACAAATGGAGAAAGAGAAGCCTCTGGCCTTGGGGCTTGGTTCTTGAGGGGACCAGCGTGACGGGGGTGAACGGGGCATCTTTGGAACGGAGGCCTTCTCTGAAGGAAGAGGAGGCGAGCCCTCTGGCCACATTTAAACCAAGGTTCTCAGCGTCACCTGTGCGACTCGGGATCCAACCTCCCCGCACCAGCCCCAGTCCAGGTACCTGGAACTTAGTCCGATCGGTAACCGGCGATTACGTGGGGTACAGGTTACCCGAGCGCGCCCCCGACCAACGCACCGACCTGCGCGCGCACCGCGGGCCGGATGCGTGCGCGCCCCTGGACGTCCCGCCCGCCCCGCCCCCTCAGCGGCCGAGGAGCCGGGCGACCTGCGCGCCCCCGTGGCGCTCCAAGGGCGACCCCGTTTGGGCGTCCGAGAGGCCCGCGTTGTTAGGGAGAGTCGGGGAGGCGTCTCTGGTTACGGGGGCGGGCAAAGGTCAGCGTCCTGTAGGACAGCACCGTCTTAGCAATGGCGGCATCTGGGGAGCCCCGGAGACAGTGGCAGGAGGAAGTGGCGGCGGTGGCTGTGGTGGGCTCCTGCATGACCGACTTGGTCAGGTTAGTCCCCAGGGTCTGCGGAAAAGGGGCTTACTGCGCCCGGTGCCCTGCACTGGCACTGGGTCCTGGATGGACTGTGGGAGCCTTGGTGGGAGTTACAGGTCTCCCCAGTCCAAAGTCTTCCTTGCGTGCAAGAGACAAAATTCGAGTTTGTAAAGGTAAATACCAAATGAGGGAACGTAAGAGGCCAGGGTTTAGTGAAAACCCTTGTAGTACCAGAGGCGCCTCCGAAGTCGTGCAACCTGTTTCCTTGGCCTTTTCGGACTAGCCAGGACTAGCCGAATGACTTTGGCCCCATCATTTTACTCCGAGAATGTGCCTACCTCGCAGGGTTGTTGTGAGCACTAAATGCAGTAAAGCAGCTTGTCAACCATAACACAATCCAAATTGGGTGTCATCGTCTGAACTTGTGTTAAATAATGAGTTCATCGGAGGTCAAAAAGATAGTCTCCTTTGACCATACTGATTGCTGGTGTTCTTGCAGTATTTTATATTTACAAATTATTTTCTCAATATTATAGTAACCTTGGGGAACCTTATGGCAGCCTAACTGAGAATCAAAATAAAAACCCATAAACACAATATTTGCAATCATTAAAAGACTAGTACAATCAAATAATTATGAAAAGTACACTCAATAAAATTGTTGTTAGGTCAATGGGTTGATGAAGAGATCCTTCTTTTTTTTGGAGAGGTTTTTGCTATAGGGCATATGTGCTCACCAGAAAGACAGAGAGATAGAAAGCGAGAAATCACCCCCAGGGGGGATGGCCATGCCACAATCCTTTCTCCTCCATTCTCCTCTCGGAATCTTGGGCATGCATGCACACGCACCCGGCGTGAGTTTAAGCCACCAGGTCCTGGACTCAAATCGTGGTCAACTACATGGGAGTCCAGCGACATAGCCATTACACCAGCTACTGATCCCAAGAGATCCTTCTGATTCATTTTTCTTTTTTAAACTAAAGTGGTTTTTCTGATTATAAAAGTAATGTATGTTCATATATATGTATTAAGTATATTTTAAATATATGTTATATAGGTATAAAAATACTGTCAGATTACTTCAGTTTAATATTATTTTTATATTATAAAAATACAAAATAACCAAGTGTACTGCAGTAAGACCTCATCTTTTCCAAACTATTGCAAACGATAACAGACAACCTGGAAATAAACATAAAGGCCTTGGCCTTGGAGCTATCAAAATAAGCCACCAAATCATTGTACCACACCACCTATATTTTACTCCAGAAATAGTTTCTAGATCTTCACATAACCAATTTATTCTTACCTTGTTTAAAATGTTTATAAGCTATGTTATATTTCCAAAGATGAGAAGGTGGAGAGTAGAAAAGAGGAGAGATTGGTAGGGTCAGGCATAGTGATTGACAAAAACCTGAGAGCAGGAGAATGTTTCACAACAAGCAAGGAAAGAATTTTAAATACCAGAGCCCTTTTTTTTCCCACAAATGTTTGAGCTCCTACCTTGTCAGACATTATGCCAAGGTAGATGTGCTTTCTTTAGGGACAGAGCATAAAGTTCAGTTTAGTTTAGGACATTTGGTGAAAAGGCTTACACGTCTTTTTCTAGAGTAAGAGTCAATAAACCTTTCTGTAAAGGGCTAAATAGTAAATCTTTTAAGCTTTGCAGACTATATATGGACTGGGTCATATTTTTTAACAACCCTTTAAAAATGTAAAATCATTTTTACCTTCCAAGCATACAAAAACAGCCTGCAGGCCATAGGTTGCAGACCCTTGTCTAAACCATTACTATTTTACACCAAGTGTAGTAATTTTTGTTACTAGTGATAACGTTTTTCAAAAAAAGATAATATATTACTCCACACTTTACAGAAATATGGGACATGTTTTTCCTTTTAGAAATAGTTCTATCAAAGGTATATGAAGGTTAGTTACATAAAGGAATCTTTAATAAACCTTCTGCCATCTTAAATAGTTCATTCTTTGGGAAATCCATCTAGCAAAGCATTTAATATACTTTTACATGCAAAGTGGCAGAAGATTAAGAAGGCTAAATGGGCCCAGACACAGTAGCGTACATGTAGCACCACTGGTTGAGAAGCTGGAAACCACTTGGGAGATATAAGTTTGGTTTCTTGGGCCAACCTGAACAGGTTGGATACAATTGCATGTGCCTGTAATTCTGGCTAATTGAGAGGCTGGGTCAGGAAGGTCACAGCATAGCAAAACCCTGTCAAAAATACCTACTTCTAGGACCAGCAGATGGCATGATGGTTATGTAACTGGACTCCGACATAGTTGACTATGGTTCAAGTCCCAGACCTGGCAGCTTAAAACTCACTCCGGGTACCTGTGCATGCATGCCCAAGATGCCAAGAGATGAATGGAGGAGAAGGGGCTGTGGCATGGCCATCCCCCCAGGGGGGTGATTTCTCGCTTTCTGTCTTTGTCTGTCTGTCCAGCAAATGCACATACCCTATAGCAAAAACCTTGCTTTTAAAAAAAAAAAAAAAAAAAAAAACCTACCTCTTTGTCTCTGTTTCCCTTCTTCCCTCTCTCCTTTCTCTCATAAGAAAAAGGCAAGGAAAAAAAAAAAAAAGGCAAGCTAAGCTATTTTTCCATATACCCTACCTGAAAGAAAATGTCAGGATTAAAGTTCAGAGCCACTTACTTGCTGGAGTAAGTTAGAGCTTTCTGTGAAATTTAACCATCAGATACTAAAGATAACTATAAGGTTTTCTAAAATAATTGCTCTTAAAACTTTGAGATGGGAGAGTGGGGTCAGAGGCCCATTTTAGCACCTGTTAGGATTTCAGTTTTGTTGTAGAGCTAGAGAAATTTAGAAATTATTATCCCAGCTTTTCAATTTATGCATAAACTAAGTAAGAAACTTACATTGTAGGTCATCTTTCTATTTTCTCTTCCTTTACCATTTTCTTGCCATCATAATATATCCTGGTTTCTACTCTTCGCATGAAACACTAGCAAAAAAATTCATTCCCCTTGGGGCTGGTGGGTGGCATGGTAGTTAAGGCACTGGATTCCCACATGGCTGACTGTAGTTTGAGTCCCTAACCTGGCAGCTTGCTTTCTCACTGCTCTCCAACTGGTCACATTAAAAAATGCGGACCAGCGATTAGCATAATGGCTATGTCGCTGGACTCCCATGCAGTCGATCACAGTTCAAGTCCCAGACCCATTGGCTTAAACTCATGCTGGGCATGTGTGCGTGCCTGCCCAAGATCCCAAGAGAAGAAGGGAGGAAAAGGGAATGGAGGAAAATCACCTGTGGGGGTGATTTCTTGCTTTCTGGCTCCCCTTCTCTGCCTGTCTTTCTGGCGAGCACATGTGCCCTATAGCAAAAACCTCTCCAAAAATAAATAGATAAATAATAATAATTAATAAAATTAAATAACTATTTAAAAATCATTCCCTGTAGACTCTCCACTGATTACCACAGCTTTTTTACAAACTTTTTCATAGTCTCTGTTTACTTCTGGCTCTGAAGATCTTTACAGAACACCGGAGTATAGGATTTTTTACCTGAAACCCTGCATCTGTGATAAACTTGAGTCCAATTCTGCAGTACATGCCATGGTTGTATTAGTTTGCTATTGTTGCTATACCAAAGGATCACAAGCTTAATGGACTTAAGCAACACATATTTATTACTTATATCAGGAGGTCAGAAGTCTATATGGGTCTCATTTGGCTAAAATCAAAGTGTCTGCAGGACTAGGCTCCTTTCTGAAGGCCATAGGGAAGAATTCCTATTTTTTTCCAGCTTCTAGAGTCTACTGACAGTCCTTGGTTCATCATGGCCCCTTCCTCCATCTTCAAAGCCAGCAGTGGTTGGTCAAGTTTCTCTCACATCACGTCACTCTGACTCTTGCTCTTCTGCTTCTGTTCTGAGAGCCCTTGTGGGCTGACCCAGATCATTCAGAATAATCTCCTTTTTTAAAAAAATTTTTAAAGATTCTTGCCATAGGGAACATACACTCATGGGAGAGGAGAGAGACAGAGGCAGTGAAAGGGAAAGTGAGAAATCTCCTGAGGGAATGGCCTCTTTGCATTCCTTTCTCCATTCTCTTGGGATTTGGGGCATGCATGCACATGCATCTGGCATGATTTTCAAACTACCAGGTTTGGAATTCAAACTATGGTCAGCCATGTGGGAGTCCAGCACCTTAACTACCATACCACCTGCTGGCCCAGTCTCCTGATTTTACAGTAGCTTATGAGCTACTTTAATTCCACCCTGACATGTAACATTTTCACAGGTTCCAGGGATTAGGATGTAGGCATTGTAGACATCATTGGGGTCATTGGGACAAGGTATTGCCTACCACAATGAGTAAGACTGAAGTCAAAAAAAATCTCTTGATACTTAGTACTCAGAGGATTTTTGTACCCTTACCAGTTTATCCTCACATTTTATAGGTGAGACAACTAAAAGAGCTTAAACAACTTAGGCCAAATCACACAGCCAACTGATGACATAGCAAAGTCTGGAACCCAGGTCTTCCAGCTGTTATCTTTTCATTATATCATTCTACCTCTCACTCTGGCTTTATTTATTGCCCTTTTCAGTTAAAGTTCATTTGAGAGCTTGTAGTCTGCACATTCATTACATGTTTACTTTATAAGCTGACAAGGCATAACAACTGACGATTTATAATTTTTAGGTTTAAAGATAGTATGTTCATACTGTTCCTTATTTTATTCCCATGTTTAACTATAACCAGCCTGAACACTCATGCCTGCACTGTAGATTTACTTTTGAAATAAAACTACTTCAATAACTAAGCCTTTTTGGATGGCATCCAAATCAAACTTACTTTATATATTACATTACTGTGTGCCAGACACTACTAATTCAATGAATGAGCATTTTTTTATTTCTAATTTCAGACAGCTATGAATAGTAAGCTCTGTAGTAATAATTTTTAAAAATGATTAGCTTGGGACTAGCAGATGGCATAAAGGTTATATCAGTGGAATCCCACATAGTTGACCATGGTTTGAGTCCTAGACCTGGTGGCTTGAAATTTACTCCAGGTGTGTGTGTGTGCCTGCCCAAAGTCCCGAGAGGAGAATGGAGGAGAAGGAATTGTGGCATGACCTTCCCCCCAGGAAGTGGGGTAGTGATTTCTTGCTTTCTGTTTCACTATCTCTCTGTCCTTCTGGTGAGTGCGTGCACCCTATAGCAAAAATAACTCTAGGAAGAATAAAAAGATTAGTTCATCCAACATGACAAACAAGAACATTACTTAATATCAACCTATATTTCTGTTATCATCTTCCTTCTCAAGCACTCATCTTCAAAATTCCACTTTACGAAAATAGAAGAAATCAAGCCTAGTTGTGTAGAAAATAAATTCATAGTTCCTCCAAAGACAGATTTCCACAAGAAGTCAACAATATATGAGCATTTTTAAATGTTAGTCTTGTATAGATAATCATGCTCTCATTAATGTTCCTTATTTATGGCATGTATCATCATTTTATCAGTTCATTCAACAAATAATTATTGAGCTTATACTATGTGCCAGGTGCAGAGGATATAGCAATAAATACAAAGATTAAAACCTCTATGTAACTTGAATTCTAGAAAGAGAGAGATAGACAGTATCAGTAGAAATAAGTAAAGTACATAGTATATTAAATAATGCTGAAGAGAAAAACTAAAGATGGGCATAATACCTTTAGATCACTGGCAGAGAAAGCCTTACTGAGAAGGTAATTTTGAGTAAAGACCCAAGGGCCTTTACTCAAGATCTAAAGGAGGAAAGGAAGCAAGCAAGGAGAGAACTTTCCAGGTAAAGGGAATAGCATCTGCTAAGACCCTATTTGATGAGCAAAAAGGAGTACAGTATGGCTGAAGTAGAAAAAAAAAATGGAGTGGAGGAAGGCAATCTAATTAAAGGACATTGGGTCATACTCTGGATGAAATGAAAAGTCATTGATGGATTCGAATGGAGGAGTAACACAATCTGAGTTAGACTGTAATGGGATCACACTGGGGCTATGTAAGAATAGAATGAAGGAAGGCAAGTGCAGAGGAAAGGAGATGAGTTCAGAGTCAATCACAATAATCCAGCAAGAAATGATGGTAGATCAAAAGCAGTGCTAGTGAGGAGAAGCAAGATTTTATTATATTTTGAAGATAGAGTTGATAGGATTTGCTGAAGAGTAAGAGATAGGTCAAGGATTACTCCAGGTTCTGTGACTTCTACAACTGCAGGAGAACTGACCTTTGCTGAGATGCAGATTGTGAGCAGAGCAGGTTGGGTGGGAGACGACTGTATCAGGAGCCCAGAGTGGACGTGTGAGGGTTGAGATGCCTATTAGATAGTCAACTGAAGAGGTCAGAAGACAGATATATGAGTTTGGAGTTCAGAGGAGAGGTCTAGCCTGCAGATATAAATTTGAGAGTTGTCAGTGTATAGATGGTATTTAAAGCCATGAGGCAGGATGATATCACTGAGCTCATAGGTCTGAGCTCCTAGGGCACTCCAACATTTAGAGGATACATTTTTCACATAATTTATTTCTTGTCTCCCTTCTAGTCTCTCTGCACTCCTAAACCTTGCTTTGAGACAAGCTTCATACAAATCCATGTTTGCATTTCCATGGCAATAGACTATGATGTCAACTAAAACCCTATGTTATCCTTTTACATGCTGTCAATTAAAAGTGATGGCTGGAGAGATAAGGCTCTGTTCACCCAAGCATCTAAATTTAATCCTTGGCAAAGGAGGAAAGGATCGCTTAACTCCTAAAAAACTTTAATTGGATAGTGGAATAAGTGAGTTTAGAAGCCTTTAGATTCGAAGTGGATGAAGCATTGGGCCTAGATTACTTGAAAAACAAAAATTTTATACTGTGCCTAGAAAAGGTTATATGTATTTGACATATTACAGTACTCTCTAATCTACATCCCACCCAAAGCCTCTTGTTATATTTAGAACAGAAAAATCTCTTATACAGTCACATTATCAGAAAAAATAAAAGACTAAAGAATGTTAATTCCAAAAGTATCGTACTTTTTCAACAAAATCTAACATCATCCTTCATTTTTCTTTCCCTTAAATTGATCTTCAAAGTTGCTTATCGGTTACTAGTCATTGTTTAAGTGAGTATCTTGTTAAACATGTTTCTGACAACTGTGTTCCCTCATATTGAAAGAAATTTATTCATAGGAAATTTTCTGTTCTCTTAATGAAAATACACGAGCAAACTTCAAAAAGTTTATGGAAAATTGGAATTGAAGTGTAAGTTTATTTTTGGTGCAAGCCACCAGGTGCAGGACTCAAATTGCAATTGGCCATGTGGATGTCCAATGCCCCAGCCACCATACCACCTGCTGGCCCCATGCAGAGACTTTTAATAATATGCATTTTATGTAAACTTTTTGAAAAACCCTTAGATATCAGAAAGGAAACCATATATGACAAAAAAAAAAAAAACACCTACTTTGTGCTATTACTAAGCAGTCCCTTCTAGCAATCCACTCTTTTGCCTGCTCTCCATGCCCTATGCTCTTCATGTATGCATTCTAGCGAGAACTAAGTAAAGTGGGCTCTGTGATAAATTTTGCTCCAATATTTTGATGACTTCGTGCACAAAATTGAAATATGAGGATGTGCTAAATGCTAGGGATACTGCAACGTAATCACTGCTTATCTTTGCCTATTTTATGCTGCTATAACAATACCTCAGACTGGATCACTCGTAATGAACAGAAATTTATTTGCTCATGGTTCTGGATGCTGGGAAGCCCAGATTGAGGGGCTGGCAATTGGTGAGAGCCTTCTTGCCATGTCATCCCATGACAAAAGGGCAAAGAGAGAGAGAGAGAGAAACAAAAGGGAGCTAAACTTGCTATTTTAGAAGGAACCCATTCCCACAACAATGAACACACTATCATGACAAGGGCATTAATCAATTCACCAGGGCAGAGCAATTAAATTGCAACATGAATTTGGGAGAGGACAAAATTTCAAAGCATAGCACTGCTCTTAAGGAATATAGAGTCCAAAGAAGAAGCCAGACTAGGAAAGGGATCATTGGAGTATGACCTGGAAAGTGCCTGCAGCTTCTGTAGGAGCACAGAAAGCTTCCTGGAGGAGATGCCTCCTGAGCCAAGTATTGAAAAAAAAGCAGATGATAACCCAGCAAAAAAAAAAAAGGGGGGGCGGGGAGACAGGATATTCTGCCAGCTGGGATAACACAGGAGCAAAGTCACGGATGAAGATGTATGCAGTATGTGACAAGGACAGCAACCATTGGGTCTATAGAGCATCAAAGTAGGGTGGCAATGAAAGGCCTCATCAGCCATGCGAAGGTGCTTGGGTTTTAATAGGTAGGCCCTGGGAGCCATTGAAAGCCTCAAAGTACAAAAATTATAGTTAGCTTTCTATTGTACATAGCGCAGTTAGTGTGAAAAAAAGATTTAAAAGAAGGCAATGTTTTAAAAGCATCAAAAACATTATCTTAAAGACAGGGAGACCCATTGGAAATGTAAAGCAGTACCTCTTACAAGAGCTGATAAGGACCTGGTCTTGGACAATAGTGATGGAGATAAAGAAAGGGAAAAGGCTTTAAGAAATACCTAGGGAGCAAAACAGCTGAAAACATCCATTTATTAAAACAGGTATGAATCAGGTATTTGCACTGGCTCTTTATGAACAAGCCCTGTGTGTTGAATAATTTACTTTCCCATGTTGACAAGACCTAGGAACGGAAGACCATTGAAAGAATTCAGTCTTAAGGAACAAAAGAATTCTATCCTTGCTCAAGATGCTCATTCTGTGAATATTTTTAGGGTGAGTGAAAGAATGCTTGTATGTCATGGTTGCCCCAGAATGGAGCCTGTATCTATGTGGGGACCCTGATTTTAGCAGAACGTTACCCTCTTGACAGTTGCAACAGCATACAAGGCGTTACTTAACCAGCTAGTTCTTTGGGTTGTAATAAGCAGAGAATCATTTAAGTTACCTCAAGTAGTGGTTACTTTTTTGTAAGGTGGCCCAGAATTAGCAGATCAGCTCGGTCTCAGGAAGAACAGGAACTCAAGGACAGCTCCTAGGGAATCAGTAGTTCTTGAATTTTTACTCCTGTGCTCCATCATTGTCTTGACTCAACTACCCTCCACATGTTCATTCTGTTCTCACTCTTCTCTGTATGTTACAGCTTTCTCTGGAAGGGTGGGACCTGCTTCCTGCTAACCCTGCCCGTGTTTGCCCTTACTGGCCTTTATATGCCTGCTGTCCATTTAGCTTCCAGCACTAACCACTTCCTTCTCTCCATGTTTCTTATTTGATGTGCATTAAGCTGCAGTGTGGTATATGTGTTCACTAGCCCAAACTGACTGATCTGTTGATTACTTAAGAAATTGTGTTAAAGTCACCTGCTGTGAGCAAAATTTGTCAATTTCTTATAGTTATATTTCTTTTGGCCTTCTTATCAGTGGGGTATACATTTCTAGAACTCCAGTAGATGCTGAAATTATAGAGTCCCAAATCCTATGTATACTGTTTTTTTTATACATACATACCTATGATAAAGTTATTTTATAAATGGAACATATAAGAGATGAACAGCAATAACTAACAAAATAAACAATTATATTAATAACAGTGTATTACAATAAAAGTCATGTAAATACAGTTTCTCTCTCTTAAAATATGGTACTGTACTTACCCTTCTTGTGATATGTAAGATGATGGAATGTCTATGTGATGAGATGAAGAGAGGTGAAGACATAGGCGTTGTGCAGGCTACTGTTGGCATGCTGTCAGAAGGAGTATCTATCTATTTTGGCTGATCAAGCCATGACAATTTTGGAGACCACAGTGGACTACAGGTAACTGAAACCATAGAAAGTGAAACCATGAATAGAATGGCCTACTATATATATTTTTTTTTTGAGAGGTTTTTCTCTATAGGGTGCGTGTGCTCGCCAGACAGAGAGAGACATAGAGACAGAAAGCGAGAAATCACCCCCCAGGGGGGATGGTCACACCGCAATCCCTTCTCCTCCATTCTCCTCTCAGGATCTTGGGCACGCACGCACATGCGCCTGGCGTGAGTTTTAAGCCACCGGGTCCGGGACGCGAACCGCAGTCGACTACGTGGGAGTCCAGCGACATAGCCATTACGATAACTGCTGGTTCCCTGACCTACTATATTTTGAGGCTGTTTTATTAGTTGTATTCAGTCTAGAATTGTTACCCTTTTTTTTGTTGAATTTAACCTTCCGATTAAAGTTAGTGGCCATTTTTTATACATCTAAGGTTGTAGGGCCCTAGTAAATCATGATACTTTTTGTGGAATCCCATTAAATATTAAGTTTAGAGCCAGACAGTGGTGTAGCAGTAAAACACCACACTCTGGAGCAGACACGCATGGAACGGCTTCAAGTTCATGTCTGGAGCCCTCCCTGAGAATACCAGGTACACACTTGCAGTGATCCCAAGCTGGCTGAAGGGGGCGCTGGGGGTGGATCACAGCGACAGAACCCTGTTGGGGGTGCTTTCTCACTGTTTCTCTCACACATGAAAGAAATAAATATTTATTAATACTTATTTATTATTAGTTAAATAAGCTTATTTAAGCTTATTCATACTTGACATGAAATTTCATGTACTCAACTATTAGATTGTAGTTTACACAAATAGTAAAACACCCATGGGTTTAAGAAGAAAAGTCCAGTTTGAGAACATTCTGTCCATTTACATAGTTCTTCTTGAACTGTAGGAAAGGAGCATCATTATTGGTTTTCCCATGTCGGCATCCTGGTTCAGTCTGCAGAACACCAGAAATTACACTTAAAAAAATCATGAAACCTGTTGTATAAATAGATCCAAGGGGCTTTAGGTACATTTGTGAATAATATGTTATAATAAGTTTTAGAATCAGACCAACCTTGCTTTAAATGCTGGCTCTGCCATCTATGACTGGTGAGCGTGGGTTTTTTGTTTTTGTTTTTGTTTTTGTTTTAATTTGCCAGAGGGAGCATGCGCTTGCCAGAGAGATAAACCAGACAGAGAGGCAGAGAGAAAGAGAAAGTGGGAAAGCACTCCCAATGGAGAACGGTCATATTGCAGGCCCTTCTTTTCCATTTTCATCTCTTGCCCCTTTTCAGGATTTGGGGCACATATACACACATGCCTGGCATCGTTTTCAAGTTGCCAAATCTGGGAGTCAAACCATGCAGTTGGCCATCTGGGATCCAGCCACTTTAACCACCTCGCCACCAGCTGTCCTGAAGTTTTTTAAAGAGGTTTTTGCCTTAGGAAATGTGTGCTTGCTGGAGAGAGAGAGACAGAGACAGTGAGAGGGAAAGTGAAAAATCAAGCCCCCAGTGGGGATGGTCACACCACAATCTCTTCTCTATTCTCTTTCCAGGATCTTGGGCAAGCACTCACATGCACCCAGCATGATTTAGAAGCCACTGGGTCTCGAACCACAGTCAGCCACGTGGGAGTCCAGTGACATAACTGCTACTCCATCTGCTGGTCCCATGAGTTGAATTTTAAAAGATGAAAATGGATTAGCTCAGAAATAAGAAAGAACCTTCAAGCATAGGAATAGAATATGAAAAAAGATTTTAAATAAAAAGATTTTAAGAATGAATACTCGATGATGATGATGCAGGAGTGCTGGGTGATCCACCCCAACAGCTGTGCTGGTTCTTGTCCTGTACTCACAAACAATTAGAGACATAGATGCAGAGAGGAGAGTAAAACAGAATTTATTAGGAAAGGAGAAAAAGCTTCCAGTGCAATGGAAAGGGGTCTGAGTGGGTTGCCGAAGAAGAGCTAGAGGCGAGAGGCTTTTATCTAGCATTCTGAGCAATAGGCTGGCTTTCTGATAAAGAAGTGGGCTTTAGAAAATAGTGACATGGTAGGGTGAGTGACTTATTACCCTATTCTTTGTGAGGTTAGCAGACCATAGCATTCTGTACTTCTGGTTAGAATACAGGTACTAAATGGAAACTGTTGTCCTTAGCTGAGGTTACATTGAGTCCCAGTGCAGCCAACTTTTGGCTATGAAAACTTTGCCATCCTGACTCCATCGTGGCCTTACCCTGTCTATGTTCCTATTTACCCTAGCTGTTTTGTTTTGTCCTTTGTTTAATACGGAATACCTAAGACTGAGTAATTTATAAAGAATACCATTTTGTTTAGTTCACAGTTTTAGAGTTCAAGGACAAGGACTTCTGATGAAATTGTCTTGTTGGTAGGAACCCTGCAGGATTTTGAGGCAACAAAGGGTATTACATGGCAAGAGCTTATATTTGCATATGTCTATGTGTCTGTCCATTTCTGTTTTATTATTTTTCTTTATGAGCCTACCAGTGTTCAATCAATGGGGCCCCATTCCGATGACAAAAAGGTAATCCTAAAATCCTAAAGGCCATGTCTTTCAACACCATTGTTAGATTAAGTTTCATCCTCTTCATGTTCTCACAACCAAATTTTATCACATGAATTTTGGGAGGACATATTCACTAACCATCTTGTAAATACATTCTTAAGCCCAAATATCATATAATCAGTTCTTGATTACTCATGATGGTGGGAATGTAAAAGAAGCATTATCACCAAAATTAATAAAGAAATTAAAATTTAATAATTGATTCCAGAATATATTATTTTTCTTATGCTGATTTATCCCTCTCATTATATTTTGATTATTAAATGAAACTCTGTTTCTATTTCTTTAAACCACAGCAGATGGCAGGGAGATGTAGCCCAGATAATTATAATGTGATGACAGAAGTCATTTTGGAATTAAAAATTTACTATACTAAATTGGCAAAATAGAAAATAAAACATTGATCTTGTAGTTGTTTGTCACTATCATTTTTATTGTTACATATATTTATATTTCTCTTGTCTTCATACATGGCTTGACTTATCAGAGGCTGGCTCCATGGCCTGGTGGTTAAGAGATTTGGATGCTACAAGGCCAACCGCGTAATTTGAATCCCAGCCCTGGTGGTATGAAGGACATGCTGGGCATGTGTACCCAAAATCCTGACAGGTTGGAAAAATAAGGGAGAAGGGATTGCATATGACCATGTCCCATTGTAGAGTACTCTCTCCTTCTGTCTCTCTGTCTCTGTCTGGTGAGCATACACACCTCTGGCAATTAAACACACACACACACACAGAGAAATTACTAACCAAGAACTTTGACAACGGCCTTTGCCTCACTGATCTCTTTCTGCTCTATTTTTCTGCATCCTGTTTTCCCATTCTCTGGTACCCTCACATATACTTTTATCCTTGTCCCATCCCTGACTCCTAATCCCCCATATGCACATACAGATTTTTCCTGCTGTCTCCTCTTGAAGCCTCTAATCGAAAAGTTAGCCCATTCCTCACATCCCTATTCAAGCTTCTATTCTTGCTCCAGAATTATTTCTATGTGAGAGTAAAGAGATCAAAGAGTATATATGGACCAGCCCATGGCCTGGTGGTTAAGGTAGCCACGTGGCCAACCATGCAGTTCAAGTCCCAGACCTGGTGGCTTGGAAAACATGCTGGTACATGTTTTTGCGTTCCCAAAATCCTGAAAGGAGAAAGAAATGGAAGAGAAGGGATTGCAGCATGACCACATTCCATAGGGGTTCTTCCTCACTTTTTTTCTCTCTCTCCCCCTGGTGAGCACACACACCCTCTGCCAAGTAAAAAAATTAATTAATAAAAAGTGGTTAAAAGGAAAGTGTGTGTATGCCCCATTTTGTCTCCATTATTCTGACTCTTACTACTGGACGAAGGTTATAAGGACTCTCGTTGCATAACCACTCTCGTTACATGTTCCAGCTTGTGACTCTCATAACTGACTTACTTTTCTCCTTGTGCTACCATCATACACAGCAGTTTTGCCCTGCTCTGACCCCATTGTATTACTTAGACATCTGCAAGTAGGCATCTGTCATCTCCATTTCTACCTCAGTATCTTTGAAGGTGTAGACAGTTCATTCAAAAATATTTATTTTGACCATGTTTAAGTAACTAATACCATACTCACTCTCCCACCATAAACAACTGGTAAATGGGACAAAATGAAACAGCAGCTTCAGATATTGGCTAACAGGCAGCAGGGAGCTGTAATCCAGAAGAGAACGGAAACAAATTATGTGAGTTCTGGAGGCAAAGTCCCAACTGACCCTGGCATAGAGAGGAGGAACTCAAGAAACATGTGACAATATTAATGCGAGAGAAAGATGGAGTTCATAGCTTAGGGACCTAGAACTTTTGGGAAAGTATACTGGAAAAAAAAATTAACTAATTGGGAACCAGCAGTTAGTGTAATGGCTATGTCGCTGGACTCCCACGTAGTCGACCGCGGTTCACGTCCCGGACCCGGTGGCTTAAAACTCACGCCGGGCACGTGTGCGTGCATGCCCAAGATCCCGAGAGGAGAATGGAGGAGAAGGGATTGCGGCGTGACCATCCCCCCGGGGGGTGATTTCTCGCTTTCTGTCTCTCTGTCTCTCTCTGTCTGTCTGGCGAGCGCACGCGCCCTACAGTGAAAATCTCTCAAAAAAAAAAAAAATTAACTAATTGAGAAAAGCTCCAGAAACCTGCGCAGTTCTCTTGAGTTTATAGCCAAATACTAAATGAATATGCATACTCTTCAACATGACTACTGGACTATAAGGTGAACATTTCCCAAAAATAATGTAGGAATGGGAAGTGAGTTTTATCCAGCCAGGGACATTGTTGACCCTCCGGAGCATTCAGTAGCGATCCCAGAAGGACCACAATGTAATGGGAGGAGTGAACTTGCTGTACACTAAAGGTTCCTCTAAACCCACACTAACAAATCTTAAAAACAACCCTTAAAAGGATCAAGCTGATTCCTAATTTATTTAACTGTCTAGAAAAACAAAGCTCAACATCCTTTGGAAAAATAAAACTAAATAGAGACATTCAACAATGTGATATCTGCAATGCTCAGAACCCATTCAAAATTTAGTTCACATGCAAAGAATCAGTATAATGTGATCCATGACCAATGGGGGTCAGGGGCGGGGGGGTTGAGAGAAGAAAAGACACACTGACATAACAGGGATAGTGGAATTAGCAGAAAGGGACCTTAAGAAACCAATATAATGACAGCAGGTAGTAGGTTAGGGCAACTGGATCCCAGATGACCAATTGGTGGTTTGAGTCCCAGACCTGGTAGCTTGGAACACATGTGGAGCATGTGTGCATGAATGCCCAAAATCCCAAAAGGAGAATAGAGGAACAGAATTGCAGCATGGCCATCCCCCCAAGGAAGTTGATGATTTCTCACTTTCTCTCCCTCTCCCTCTGCTCCCCTGTGAGCACATGTACCCTATAGCAAACTAAACAAACAAAAAAGCCACTATAAATATACTTAGTGATTTAAACACACACACACACACACACACACACACACACACACACACAAACATGAGAAAAATGGAAGAAAAGAACCAAGCAGAGCTTTCAGAAATGAAAGGTACAATATCTGAAGTGAAAAATTTACTGTTTAGACCTAACAACAGACTGGACATTACAGAAGAGAGGAAAATTAACTTGACATAGTCATTTAAATGATCTAAGTTAAAGCACAGAGAACAAAATGCAGATAACCTCTGTGACCTGTGGAACAAATGGTCTACCATATATATAATTATAGTCTCAGAGAAGAGTAAGAAAAACATTAACAATAGTTGAAATAATGATTAAAAATGTTTTAATTTTGATTTTTTTTAAAAAACCTGTAAACACATAAATTTAAGAATTTCCATGAACTTCAAGCAGGGTAAACACAATGTAAACCACATCCAAGCACAATTGTATTAAATTCCTGCAAATCAGTTATAAGCAGAAAATCTTAATGATATGAGGCAGTGTTGCGGGGGAGGTGGATGCATTATATACAAGAGGACAAAGATTGATTGCAGACTTCTTGTCAGCAACAATGCAAACTAGAAGGAAATGAGATCTTTAAAGTACTTTACTGTAAACACTGAATTCTATATCCTCCAAATATAAGAGGGAAGTACATTCTTTTTCAAGAAAACAATAGCTGAGAGAATTTATCACTAGAAAATTCATTCTACAAAAAAAAAAAAGAAAATTCATACTACAATAAATGTTGAAGGAAGTTCCTTAGGTGGAAGCAAAGTAAATGGAAACTCAAATCTATCGAAAGGAATGAAGAGCCTTAGAAATAGTAAATATATGATTCAATAGGAATTCTTTTTTTCTTCATTCCTTAATTTCCTTAGAAGTCAATAGTTTGAATAAAAAGATAATAACCCACTATCTTGAGATTTATATCGTGTAAAAGTAAAATGTGTGACAGTAATAGCACAAAGATTAGGAAAGAAAAATGGAAGAATACAATTAGAAACTAAATTGCACTTATTTTAAAGAATGTTTTTATTTAATTTTTGTTTAGTATTATCTTTTTTTTTAATTTAACAAGAAAGAGAGAGGGAAAAAGGTCAAGTGAGAAAGCAAGCCACCAGATCCAGGACTCAAACCATGGTCGGCCATGTGGGAGTCCAGCAACTTAACCACCATGCTACCTGCTGGCCTTTGTAAATTAACACTTTTAAATAAAGTGATACAGTCATGTTTGAAAATGAGCTGTGATAATATTGTAAATCCTAGATCAATCTTTTTAAAAAATAGAAAAAAAATAGTTATAACAAAAATAGGGAAGGTGAAATGAAATAGTTAATCCAAAAACAGGTAGAAGAGGAAAGAGATGAATGAGTCTTGTGATGTGAGGTAGTGACATTGCTAGGAAGAGAATGGTTGGGAAGTGATGCTCCGTGTATGTTCATGTTTCTGCATGAGCAAGGTTTTCTGAGCAAAACTCAGCTGCAGCTGAATGAAAGAACGTTTGAATAGCAAACAAGCCTTGGAAGTTAAAAGAGCTCAGGAGAGATTTGAAGACTTTTCCCCAGGACTTTTCCCCATTTGTTTTTGTTCTGGGAGTTGGAAACCTAGGAACCTTCCCCTTTTCTTCCCTGAAAAGATCTGTTTACATGTCAAAGCCAAGGTCAGTAGGTCTTTTGCAAGTGGTGCACACTCTTGCTTGAGTTAGTACACTACATTGCTGCCTTCTCCCAACCCCAGAAGAGTTGTCAGCTGTGTCAACAGTCCTAGATAAGCTCCAAAAAGTCATTATTTGGGTGTTTCATAATATCCCCTGGGAGATTGGGACATGGAGAACTAAAACCCTATGGGTATTCAAATACTGTCTCTGATCCAGAAATTTATCCTTGTCAGGATAAATGAATGAATATTTAACAAAAGCTATCAGGAAAGGGGTCCTGTAAGGTGGTCTGGAAGGCCTCTCTGGCGTGGTAACATTTGAGTAAAGCTGTGAAAAAGTAGGCCTTGCACAATCATAATGTACTCATCTTTATTGTCTCTCCCATTACCTAGTACACTTTTCACATGTTAGCATTTTTTTTAGAGAGAGATTTTTGCTATATGGCACGTGCACTCGTCAGAGAGACAAAGAGACAGAAAGCAAGAAATCACTCCCCAGGTTAAGAGGGCCACACCACAATCCCTCCTCCAACATTCTCCTTTTGGGATGTTGGGCATGCACACACACACGCCTGTTGTGAGTTTGAAACCACTGAGTCCAGGACTGACTGGTGAGAGTTGAGCAATGTAACCACTACGCCATCTACTGATCCCTGTAAGCACATTTTTAAAAAAATAGGTGTCAAAGAGCCAGCAGGTGGCATATTAGTTAAGATGCTGGATTCCCACATATTCGACTGCAGTTTGAGTCTCAAACCCAGCTGCTTGAAACTCATACCAGGCACATGTGTGTGTGTGCCCAAAATCCTGAGAGGAAAATGGAGGAGAAGGGATTACGATGTGACCTTCCCCCAGGGGACGATTTCTCACTTTCTGTCTCTATGTCTCCAGCTAGTGCATGCACGCTATAGCAAAAATCTCTCTCAAAAAAGAATAATAATAATAATAGGTGTCAAGGGTATAACATCTTGAAAGACTGGCCTCTTCTGGCTGGAGTATTGTCTGCTTCATAAATTCAAGACTAACTGCATCTTCAAACAAAGTGACTTTTTAGCTAGAAAAATACAGTATTCATGCTGGGAAAATTCATTGTGTATGCTGTAAAGGTATACAGTGATTGATTAAAAAAAGAAAATTTTTTAAATTTACATTTTTCCTCCTAAAAAGTAGATTTTAAAAATATTGGTTAGAAATAAAAATTAGTTAAGAACTAATCCTAGCATAATTCATGTTTAATTTCCCTAAATAAAACATATATACGCCTGCGAATTTAGGGTTAGGGACCACAGAATGAATTTTTAATTGAGTGGTTAAGTTCTTTTCTACAGAGGTAGAAATAGATGTCACTAACTTGATTGTCAAATTGCTCTCTGCCTTTTAAGTGACATACACAAATGCTGAGAAGAACAGATATGGTTGAAGAGTACAAGCAGTAGGAATAATGCATTAGCATAATGAATTTTAATTGGGTAATAACTAATAGTACAATCTCCTGTCATGGAAGCTCACACTGTATCAGAAGCTCACAGCTAGAATAAGAAAGGATCTATGCAAAACGCCAAAAGGCAACGCACTCCTTGACTTTTGGCTGAAACCAGGATTAGTGTGACCTCTGGTCACAGCCTGGTTGAGACTTACCATCCTCATATCACCAGGGCATTCTTTCCTATGGTTTGGATAATTTCTGAGACTCCGGAACAACCACTTCATTGTCAAGAAGTATAAAGCAATTGATAAGTTGTTCTGGTAACACCTGTCAGTGAATTAAGTCAGAGCACAAAACCCAGGCATGTAAGGAGTTGACAAGTATTATTTAACCTGTTTTGCAAGAGAAGAAGCTGGTTCAAAGAGGGAAAAGCTGTCAAAGGTGATCTAGTCAGCAAGTGGCTTGGACCTCCTGCTTTGCACACCCAGGCGCAAAGCACATGACCTCTCCTACCAGGGAAGACGGTGGGGCCATCCATGAACTTTTATCACTGACCCCTTCTGTCTGGCTTAAAAATACGTGGTCCAGCTGTGGTGACACAGTCAGTAGGGCTGACTCCATAGGCTGTGGAGCTACATGGGAGGCTCCAGTTTGGGTTCCTAGGTTGACCTGAACACGCCAGGTGTGTACCCATGGGCATGCCCGTAATCTTAGCTGGAGGGCTGTGGTTGGAGCGCAGCATGGCAAGAGAGATGGTATCTCTCTCAAGAAATAAACCTTTTTTAAAAAATTGTGACTTTTTAAGATATGAATTTGTTGCAAGTTTAAATATATTTCTTATTTGTGATTTTCTCTGAGTTTTCTTCCTCATTCTGAAGTTTATGAAGAATTAATGCTAGAAAATGAGACAGGTAGGCCAAATGAATCAGAAGTAATGGCAAATGGTATCCCATAAAATACTAGATACATCTAGTATATACTACTAGTATATACTTACATACTGTATAAGTAAACATGAACTTTTGCTCCCGCTCTTCTCCATCGGTACTTGTCATTTAACATGTCATTCTCTGTGCGTGTACATATTGTGTAACATACTGAACATCTTTTTTCTTTTGAACAACATGAATCAAATCATACTAATCTCCTTATTCTTTTACTTTTTTTTTTACTCATCTATTACTTGCATCAGGATTAAGTTTTATCCTGTTGTCAGTAAGTTGATTTTGTCCTGTAGGAGGTACGTTGAGAAACACATAATATTTGTTGAATTAATAATCAAACAAATGAATGAGACATGACTTACAGTTCTTGCTTATGGAAGAGGATTGCTGCTATTGGGAATGCAGTGGACAAGATCTCATAAAACAAGGAATTTTTTATTTTATTTTATTTTTTTGGAGAGGTTTTTTTTTTTTTTTTTTTTTTTTTTTTTTATAGTGGTTGC
>NW_006199637.1:1595432-1606940 GCF_000334495.1 Tupaia belangeri chinensis
TTGCTATAGGGTGTGTGCGCTCACCAGACAGACAGAGACAGAGAGACAGAAAGTGAGAAATCACCCCCCACCCAGGGGGGATGGCCACGCTGCAATCCCTTCTCCTCCATTCTCCTCTCAGGATCTTGGGCACGCACACACATGTGCCCGGCGTGAGTTTAAGCCACCAGGTCCGGGACTCGAACAGCAGTCGACTACATGGGAGTCCAGCGACATAGCCATTACGCTAACTGCTGGTCCCAAAACAAGGAATTTTTATGGCCAGGCAATTGCAGTCATCCCTGTTCATCTCCTTCTCCTAATCAACACCTCCACATCCTCAATTCAGAATGGATACTATGCAGGGGAGACTCCTAAGAAGATTTTCATCAGTCAGCAAATACTGTTAACCTCATGGGAAGTAATAGGCAGGTTTGATAAATGGAGAAATAGGCTTGGTCCTTCTTTCCTCATACAGGGAAAGTCTAGTTAAGCGAAGAAAGACAAAAAAAAAAAAAAAAGTAAGGGAAAGATGTACAAGGAGAAGAAAATAGTAAAATACTAAAGGAAGTGAAGAGTTTCAATGATTGCTGAATTAATACAGCACTTGTGTTATTTAGAAGTTAGTTTAAATACCAGCCATCTGCTTCCACCTCAGACACACACACACACACACACACACACACACACACACACACAGTACCAAATTTCACCATTCCTCAACAGACATATACATCCCAACAGTCATTTAGTCATATGTGTTTTGTGATTTTCCTACAGCTGCTAATAAAAAATACATTTGATTAAAAAATACACTTGAATTGCAATCCAGATGTAGATATAAATATAGTGGAAGTCATAGTTTTCTTTTGTGACAGTCTTACTAATTAAGTTATTTGGCCCGGTGTTAGCCTCATCTGATATTTTTTTTTTCTTTTGAAGGTTCTTATGAGTGTTGTTTGTAGCAGCATCAATAAGCCAAGAATTCACATAGTTACTCAATCACACAGATTACTCATCATTGCCTTTCATAACAGAATCCTAAAATGTTTAAGATTTCTGATGCAAATCAAAATCTCATCATCACTTGTCATTGCTAAATTAAATGACAGGATAATAACATTACATTAAAACCATTTTTCTCTTGATTGAGTACCTTTTTCAAAAGTGAACCTTCTAGATGTATATTTTTTTCATCAGTACTATAAATGTATTTAGAATCCAAGATAAAAATAGAATTTAAAAGGGGAGGAGTGGGATGTTTTCAAATTATTGATGAATCTCTTTTGAATTTCAACCATATTTGACAGTGCACTGCTAGGGAATGAAGTAGTTTAGCCTAATTTCTTGACACTCTTAGAACTACATAAAGGAGGTTCACAGGTTGAACTTGGATTTTATTGAAATGAATCTTGTGTTCTTGACATCAGTTAAATGTCGTCCCATTACAAACAAGCTGTTAGTGACCTCTAGAATTGACCATTGTTCTGTTACTCCAGCACAGCAAGATGCTGGTTTCTGATAGATCAGAACCTACGTGAAAAATAAATATGAATTTCGAATCTACTTGAGCAGTATAGGTTCTTAGTTGACTTGCCAATGTAAACTAATCTCTTGGCCCTTCTTTCCGCTCTTTAGTCACATCTGTCCTCTCTCCTTCTGATCCATCTGGCCCTCAGCCCACTTCACAGCCAGCCAGCCAGTCCTCCTGCCGTCGGAGCCCATCTTCCTCACTCGACCATAGACCCAGACTTGTTTTCCATTTTAAAGTCAATCATTTCCTTCCATCCTTCAAAGATTTTGTTTTCTCACATCTTCCATCTTTGATGTTATGAAAAGCATACCCTGGAACAAACATTTTACTTTTTTTTTTTTTTTTTGCCTCATTTAGCATTATTAGTAAAAGTTCTTAGCTCTCAAGAATCAATAAAGGTATAGACTTAAAACAAGACTGGCTAGGAGTTGGTAATTACAGAATCTGGTGATGGCGAATGGAGGTGAGGGAAGTCAATATACTAATTTCTTTACTCTTATGTATTTGAAAATTTCTATCATATAAACCAGCTCCATGATGAAGCAGTAAATGTACCCCTTGAGGAAAGCTGGATCCCATATGGCAACTGTGGTTTGAATCCCCAGCCCAGCTGGCCTGAAACCCAGCAGGCACAGTGTGAGTGTCCAAGATCTGACAGGCCAGAGGACAGGAGGAAGGAGATTATGGTGTGACCAGATCTTTTCATCCCCAGAGAGAGTGCTCATGACTCTTCTCTCACTCTCACACTCAAGCATGCAAGCACATACTCCTTTTTGAATAAAGAAAAAAACCTTTATTGGGACCAGCAATTAGCATGACTATGTCACTGTACTCCCATGTAGTCAACCACGGTTCAAGTCCCAGACCCAGTGGCTTAAATTCACGCCAGGCACGTGTGCGTGCATGCCCAAGATCCCGAGAGGAGAAGGGATTGTGGCATGGCCATCCCCCCAGGGGGGGTGATTTCTCACTTTCTGTCTCTCTCTCTCTCTCTCTCTTTCTGGCGAGCGCACGTACCCTATAGCAAAAACCTCTCGAAAGAAAAAGAAAGAAAGAAAGAAAGAAAGAAAGAAAGAAAGAAAGAAAGAAAGAAAGAAATTTATTAATTGTCCATAATAAAAATTAAAAACTGAACTTAGCTCTGTAGGATTCATTTTTTTAAATAAGAACTCTTTCTGAGTTAGCACATTAAATGATGTGTTATGCAGGATGGACAAGGAATAAAACCTGATTCTGCCTTCTAAATATCTCACTCCCATCCTATCACCAAGTAAACAAGGTAAGTACTCCTCACCCGGAATGCTTGGACCAGAAGTATTTGGGAATGCCATTTTTTTTTTCTGGATTTTGGAATGTTTGCATAAACATAATGATATTTTGGGGATGGGTCTCAGGTCTAATACAGAATTAATGTGTTTCATATACCCCTTATACACATTCTGAAGATGATTTTATGTGGATTATATATAGCATTTTTTTTTTTTGGAGAGGTTTTCGCTGTAGGGCGCATGTGCTCACCAGACAGACAGAGAGAGACAGAGACAGAAAGCAAGAAATCACCTCCCAGTGGGGATGGTCACACCACAATCCCTTCTCCTCCCTTCTCCTCTTGGGATCTTGGGCACGCAAGCACACGCGCCCGGCGTGAGTTTTAAGCCACAAACCGCGGCCAACTACATGGGAGTCCAGTGACATAGCCATTACGCTAACTGGTGGTTCCCAGGATTATATATAGCATTTTGACTGAGGTCAGGTGTGGAATTTTCTACCTGTAGTATGTCAGCACTGAAAAAGTTTCAAATTTTGAATTAAAGATTTTTAACCTGGCCCAGCCAGTTAAGGCAGCTGGATCCCACATGGCTAACTTAATGGTCTGAGTCCCAGACCTGGTGGCTTGAAAAATACACTGGGTGCATGTGCATGCATGTCCAGAATCCCAAGCAGAGAATTTCCCAAGAGGAAAGGGATTGTGGTGTAGCCATCCCTGCTGTAGGGAGATTTCTCACCTTCTCTCTCTCTGGCAAGCCTATGCACCCTAATAAAAAAATGCCCTCTTGGCCTATACTTGATTATCAGAACCCTGGTACCTGTCCTGCTTCTCGTTATAGTGACAGATAAACCTAGACAGAAACACATACTAATAACTTCTTTTGTTTATTAAATTGCACTGTGACTAAACCGCTGTACTGGGCATTGGAAAGGGGAATGTTGTCATGATTCTGATTCTGCATAAGACTCAGGAGGTGATCATCGCAAGAAAAAAGGAAGTTTATTGAACAAGAACACCTAGGGGTGCGAAGCCCGAGGTACTATAACCTGCCTGCCAGAAAAGAGGAGGACCTTTTATAGAGCAACTGACTGAGCTATTTTGGGAGATTGTATGTGTGGCAAACATGCAGGTGTGGTTGGGCCTGGTGGGATCAGCGCATTCCGCACATACTGAACATTTTGTGGGTTTTGCTTTATTTGGGGCTATTAGACCCTGTGCTTGCTTTGTGTCCCTGTGTATAGTGTTTGGATCAGTGTGCCCTTACAGGTATAAAACAGTGGTAGACACGAGGAAATACCATCTGAAGTAGAGCTGTTGTAATGGGCTGCCGGGGGAGAGGAATTCTGTCATAGGATGCATTCTTAGGCCAGCCCTGTAGCCTAGTAGTTAAGGGAGCCGGATCCCACAGGGTTGACCGTAGTTTAAATCCTAGCCCTGGAAGCTTGAACAATATGCCAGATACAATGCATGCATGCCCCAAACCCCAACAGGATGGAGAAATGGAGAAGTTGTGACGTGACCATGACCTGTTGGGAGGTGCTTTCTCCCTCCCTCTATTCCTCTCTCTCTATCTCTGTCTCTCTCTCAGGTGAATACATGTACTCTCTGACAAAAAGAATAAAAGATGCATTCTTGATAATGATGAATGGCATCTTAAAGGAAAAGGTAAACCTTCTCTGCTTCTGCTCACAGTTCCAATTGCTAAGACCAGAACTCCATCACCTAAATTTCCCTCTCTCCTAAAGAATTTAAATCAGGCCTTGGTGGCACAGGGGATCATGCACTGGATTACAACGCTGGAAGCCACATGGCCAACCACGGGTTTGGATCCTGAGTTGACCTGAAAGCAGGCCAGGCGCACTTGATGAGGAACCTGATGAGCTAGAGGGCCAGGGAAGGGGGATCTTGGAATGAAGAGGCCCTGTCAACGGGCCTGTCTCTTTTTCTCTCTCTTTCTTGCACATACTTTTTGTCATGAATAAAATAATCTTTTGAAAAAACCTTAAGGGGCCAGCAGATGGCATAATGGTTATGTCACTGGACTCCCACATAGTCGACTGCAGTTCCAGTCCCAGACCTGGCGGCTTAAAACTCACTCTGGGCGCATGTGCATGTGTGCCCAAGATCCTGAGAGAAGAATGGAGTAGAAGGGATTGCAGCATGGCCATCCCCCCTGGTGGGTGATTTCTCATTTTCTGTCTCTCTAGCAAGTGCACACACCCTATACCAAAAATCTCTCTTTAAAAAAAAAATACATTGCAGTTACCAATTTTTTTTTCTTTCCTGTTTAAATTATAGTCTTACTTCTCGTTTGCCAAAAACTGGAGAAACCATCCACGGACATAAGTTTTTTATTGGCTTTGGAGGGAAAGGTGCCAACCAGTGTGTTCAAGCTGCTAGACTTGGAGCACAGACGTCCATGGTGTGCAAGGTAAGTGAATAGTGGAGAGGATTCTAGAGGAAGAATCTGGTTTGAAGACTTGTGTTTATTGTTTTGTTTTGTTTTTCTTTAAAAAAAAACTATTTTAAAGTGAACAAATCAGTGGCATTTAGTACAGTCACAGTGCTGAGCAACCACCATGTCTACTCAGTTCCAGAGTGTGACCATCATTCCCCAGGGAAACCCTTACCCTTTAAGCAGTTTGTCCCCACTCCTTCCTCCTCCCAGAGCCAGCAACCATAGAGCTGTGTTTCCTCTCTATGGATTTATCTATTTTGGATATTTCATATAAAAACAGTATATAATATGTGACTTTTTAACATTTTTTAAAAATTTGCTACAGAGTACATGCACTTGCCAGAGAGGCAGAGAGAGAGAGAGAACCACCCCTCTTGGGGGGGGTGGCCAAGCTGCAGTTTCTTCTCCTTCATTCTCTTCTCAGGATTTTGGGTTTGCATGCACACTCACCTGGCATGTTTTTTAAGCCACCAGGTCTGGGAGTCAAACTGCACAGCTGGCCCCAATATGTGGCATTTATGTCTGGCTTCTTATACTTGGCAGAGTGCGTTGAAGATTCACCCACCTTATAGTTTGTATCATATTTCATTCCTTTTTATGGCTTAATATTCCATTGTCAGTATACCACAGTTTCTTGATCTATCAATAAATGCATTCATGACACTGGGGTTGTTTTTGCCTTTTGCCAGTCGTGACTATTGCAGGAATGGGCATGCAGGGACACGTACTTGTCTGAGTACCTGTTCTCTGTTCTTTTCGAAGTTCACTGTCATCAAACCTCTACATAAGAGACTAATCTCTCTGTCCTTTAAATTCATTTCTACGCCATTGAATCCTCTGGGAAGGAACAGTCCTCAAATAACTTAATGCTGCATTCCCTGAATGTAATGAGTTTATTATAACTGGAGTGTGAGAAAGGAGGGAATTTGTCTACTCCAGTGGGTTTCGGTAGTCCAGCTTGTAAACAACAGCGTGAGTCATCCTGTCTTTAGCAGGTTTCGTGCAGCAATGTGGCTTTTGGAAGCAGTCTAGTAGCTGGTAATTTACTCACCTCTAAGTCATTTTCTTTTAACGCTCTATATTAGATCAGAAAAGGAATCTGGGTCTTAATGAACCATACGTGACTGATCTTTCGACCTGGTACTGTTTCTAAACATCTAAAGAAATTACAATACTCCTATTCCTGTGCCTCCTACTAGAACAATTTGAAAATAAATTGAGTGAAATTCACTACCAAACATTCTAATTTTGCATCTTTTAGAAGTTTAACTATAGGGAACATGCACTCACCAGAGACAGAGACAGAGAGAGAGGGAAAGTGAGAAATCACTTCTCAGGGGGACGACCACACAATTCCCTCTCTTCCATTCTTCTCTCAGGATTTTGGGCATACATGCACACGCACCCAGCATGATTTTTCAAGCTGCCGTGTCTGGAACTCAAACCTTCCTGTTGGCCATGTGAGATCCAGCTGCCTTAATCTTCGTGCCACCTGCTGGTTCCTTTCATGAAATTCAGAGGTGCTAGCATTACTCATATAACAAGAAATGTAGTTTGTTCATTTGTATTTTAGGGAAAGCTAGCCTGAGTCTGCACAATAGAGGATATGAAAGATACAAGAAATTTAAAAGAATGAATTCTCCTGTGAACTGTATAGATTTTACCAAAATTTCTGTGAAATGTCATTTTCTGTTGCATGTAGCACTTTTCTCTCCCTAGGAATCTTTAAATGACATATAAACTATATACAATTATCACTTCACCTGCTAATGAACTGTAGCTTTATTCCAATTTTTGATGAACATTATATAATTTTCACATGGCTATTTGGACAAAAACATCACATTACTACACAAGTAAGAAGCTCACTTTCTGAGACTGAACTTTTGATGGATTTTGAATATTAATATAATTATTCACCAGTTAATTGTGTTCTAGAAATTATGGGCTGTAAGAAGATTTAAATGTTTAGGCCAAGGACAAGCCCACACCCTGATGGTTAAGGAAGATGGATCCCATAGCTGACAATGCAGTTAGAGTCTTGGACCTGGCAGTTTTCAAAACACACTGGGCACCTAGGCAAAATCCCAAAAGATGGAGAAATGGAGGAGAAGGAATTTCAGTGTGACCACGCCCCATAGGGGTTGCTTTTTTCCCCTCTCCCTCTCTCTATTTCTCTCTAGCAAGCACACACGCCCTCTGGCATTTTTTTTTAAGTTGTTCAGCCTGGCCCATTTCATACTTAAGTAGATATGAAGAGTTGGGGAGTGTTGCTCACTTAATAGCATTTGGAAAATAGAAAATGATATAGGGCCAGCAAGTGGCACGGTAGCTAAGGGTGCTGGATTTCCACATGGCTGACCACAGTTTGAGTCCCAGACCTGGCAGCTTGCTTTCTCACTTTTCTTCTCTCTCTCTCTCTCTCTCTGGTAAAAATTAAAATAAGTAAGTAAATAAATAAGTAAAGTTAAATAAAATAATTCTTTTTTTAAAAAAAGGAAGAGAATGATGTAATTTCTTGACTGGGAAAATCTAGGCATAGAACTGGTATGAAAGTTTACTACCCAAAATGGCTGCCCTGGGAAGAAGCAGCGAAAGCTCTAGTTCCCTAGAGCTAGAGTCTTGAAAGGAGAATTTGAGAACCCTTCTCTCTTAGAATCTTTATAGAAGTATTCACAGTCATTAAAGATTGGGTGTCCCCTGGGATCTAATCTAACACTAAGATTTTGAGATTAGTTTTTTTTTTCTTTAAGTCTGTTGAATTTGAGGCAAAGGGAAGAAAAAAAACACACACACACAAAACAAAAAATTTTGAATTATGGCACCGAACCTGGGAAATAAATCATGAAATCATATACATGGTTGTGAAAGAAATGGAAGACAGAGGGCTATATTTTGAAAAATGTTACAGTTAGGTCGATTAACGCAAAGGTACTATTTGTTTTATTCTGATCTTTGTATGATGGTTTATGTTAGTACCTGTACAATTTTTTTTTTCTTATTGCCAGAGAATACATGTGCTCTCCAGAGGGAGAGAGAGAGTGAAAATACCTCAACTCCATGGGGCACGATCACAGCACAATCTTTTTTTCTCCATATTTCCATCCATCCTGCAGTACTTGGGGCATGTACGCACATACCTGAATTTTTTTTAAGCTGTTGGAGACGGGATTTGAACCGCAGTCGGCCATATGGGATCCAGTTCCCAATGCACTGTGCTTCACCACTATACTGTGGGGTTGACCCAGCACCCAGCAATTTAGAAAGTTCTACACATCTACTCTTCACCCAATTAGTTATCTAATACTTAGCCCCACAGTGGGATTTTGTTTGCTTGTTTGTTTTTGGAGAGGTTTTTGCTATAGGGTGCATGCACTTGCCAGAAAGACAGAGAGAGACAGAAAGACAGAAAGTGAAAAATCATTGTACACATGATCTGCAACTCTATAACACAGAATGAAAGCAAGGACCATTTTAAATGGACTCAGGGGACCAGCAGTTGGCGTAATAGCTATGTCACTGGACTCTCACATAGTCGATCAGCATTTGAGTCCTGGACGCGGTGGCTTAAACTGGCCTGTGTGTATATGTGCACGTGCATGCATGCCCAAGAGCCTGAGAGGAGAATGGAGGAGAAAGGATTAAGGTGTGGCCATCTCCCCTGGGGGGTGTTTTCTCCGTTTCTGTCTCTCTGTCTCTCTCTGTCTTTTTGGCAAGCACATGCACCCTATAGCAAAAATCTCTCCCCCCCCAAAAAAAAAAAATTAAATGGACTCAGATTTTCATTGCTTTACCATGTGAGTTAAATCCATTTAAAGATTATTCCCAAGGCTCAAGGCACTAATAACTCAATTGGCAATATCATTCTCATAAATTTAACAGGTTATAAATTATTACATTGAACGGCATTTAGTTACACCAGATCATTAATAGAGATGCCATTTTTTCAGAATAATATCAGTAATAAAGTCTCAAAAATAATTCAGTGAACCCACATGCTTGCTTACATGATCACATTGTCATCTTCTTCTCCTCCTCCTCCTTTTCTTTTTTAATTGTGAGATAGCAGGTGCACTTAGAAAGACAGACCAAGAAAACTCTGTCCCAAATGGGACATGGTCATGCTGCAATCCTCTCTCCATTTCTCCATCCCTACAGGATTTGGAGCATGCGCATACATGCACCTGACACCACTAAGCCACAGGCTGGCCCCAAAAATACCATCTTTCTATTCTTAGGTTTTTTATTATTCTTTTATTTTGTAATGCATGACCTGACCTAGAGACAAAATTAATGGAGCTAGAGTTGATCTCTTAATCTTCAATACTGTCATTACTTTTTTTTTTGTTATTAGATTTTTATTTTTAATCAGAGAATATCAGAGAAGGCAAAAGCAAAGTATTGGGTCATTGGGAAAGTCATGATGTATTTTTCTATGCAAAAACGCATCATGATTTTTCTTTCTCTTTTTTACCATGAATCAAATTTCCCCAAAAGGGGAATTTTATTGATTACTTTATTCCCTTACAAGCAGACCAACTGTAATCAAATGAGGTGAACATTCACCTCAAGATTTTGTCATCTTCATAATAGAAAAGATGAGGCTTAGAACTGGATCACTTGGCCCTTTCTCTTATCTCCTCCCAGTTCAAAATGCTTACAGCTCTTAACAGCCAGCATTCTCTTAGATCTCAACACATTCAAGCCTCAGCACAATCTTCTTTGTAGTTTTTGCCTTTTTCCGGAAAATAGGCTTAGTCTGTCCACCACAGCCACTCTGCTTCCTGTCATAATGCCGCTTTCCCTGAGCAAACAGAGAATCCTTGCCCTTTTTGTACTGTCACTTTATGAGGTTGGTGCTTGCCACACTTCTTACAGGTCTGGTGGGTTTTAGGGACATTCACCATGCTTGTGGGCCTGCTACCTGCACAAAAAGAGCATCATGATTTTTCTGACAGCCCAGTATTTTGTTCCGCTTCGCATATAGGGTTTAGAAAGCAATTCAACAGGTTTTTCAGAAAATCCCTGTTAGAATAAATGCAGAACCATTACCATCACCAAGGGATGTAGCAAATCAGGTAATTCCCTGAGCAGGAAGAAGAAAGGCAATTATTGCAGCCTCTAAAATACAACTGCAGGAGCCTACAGAATGCAGTGACCCTGGGACCAGCAGTTAGCATAATGGCTATGTCGCTGAATTCCCATGTAGTTGACTGCAGTTTGAGTCTCGGATCCGGTGGCTTAAAATCAGGCCAGGTGCGTGTGCATACGTGCTCAAGATCCCAAGAGGAGAATGGAGGAGAAGGGATTGCAGCGTGGCTATCCCCCCTGGGGGGTGATTTCTCGCTTTCTGTCTCTCTGTCTCTCTGGCAAGCGCACGTGCCCTGTAGTGAAAAACCTCTCCACAACAAACAAAAAAAATGCAGTGACACTGAAGATGAAATCTATTTCTAGTTATGTCTCCAATACACAGGAAATCCCACCTGGTATCATAGTTCTCTATGCCTTATTATTCCTCAATAGCATCATTTTGGAAACAAAGCTGCATGGTTTTTGGGTTTCTCTTTCTCTGTCACAGATCTTCCTAATATCTGTATTTCCTAATGTTTATATTATCCTCTCCATTAATCAAGGCTTCCCTTACTTATTCACTTTTAAAAGAATTTTAAGTAAAACTGTTAAGAAAGGGGAGAGAGAGATCAGCAGATGGCATAATGGTTATGTTGCTGAACTCCCACATAGTCTACCATGGTTTGAGTCCCAGCATGCCAGGCGTGTGTGTGCGCATGCCCAAAATCCTGAGAGAAGAATACAGGAAAAAAACATTGTGGCATGGCCATCCCCCTTAGGTGGGGGAGTTCTTACTTTCTTTCTCTCTGTCTCTCTCTGTATCTCCAGGGAGCACGCATGCCCTATAGCAAAAATCTCTCATAAAAAGAAAAAAGGGGGAAGGGGGTGTTTCTATCCTCTAATTTGTGTCAGGCCTCCCACACCAAGGGATCGCCTTGCCTTAATCCCTACAACATTGTCATAATGATACTTTCCTAGCTATCTGCCACCTTGATTGCTTATGGAGAGAGTTGAAAGATATATTAATAGAAGAATATGTGAGAACAAAGAATTTGTTTCTGGTATTATATAAATCTGTTGGCCTTTGTATGTTTTTATTGGAGAAATATCTACTAGATCTTTTACCTTTTTTTTTTCCCCAAGAGGTTTTTGCTATAGGGCATGTGCACTCACCAGAAAGACAGAGAGAGAGAGAGA
>NW_006199637.1:1606962-1608937 GCF_000334495.1 Tupaia belangeri chinensis
GGGCATGGCCACACCGCAATCCCTTCTCCTCCATTCTCTTCTCGGGATCTTGGACATGCACACACACGAGCCCAGCATGAGTTTAAGCAACTGGGTCTGGGAATCGAACCGTGGTTGATTACATGGGAGTCTAGCAACATAGCTATTACGCCAAGTGCTGGTCCCGGTCTTTTACCTATTTTTAAATCAGTATTTCAAAGTTTTGTTTTACTATTGCATTGTTTGAGTTCCTTATAAATTATGAATTTTAACCCCTTGTCAGATGTTTTCTCACATCTTGCAGGTTGCCTCTTCACTCTGATAATTGCTTCTTTTGTTGTGCAGAGGCTTTTGGTTTGATGTAGTACCATTGTTTATTTTTACTTTCATTCATTAAAAAAATGTACTTGACAAAAAAAAGAAAATGAATTTGTTTCTGGTATGAATCTTTGGCTTAGGACATTGACTGTTTTGGCACTTCCCTGGTAGATTTCCATGAGTGAAATCTTTGGTAGATGAGCTCTTTCCAACAGGGAACTCTGCCTGCAGCAACACTTTGTGTTGGGTACTCCTCATTGCAGAGATAGAACTTCTGTTAGTGAGAAGCTGCTAAACATTGAGATCTTTGCCTAATCAGCATTTTGGCCAGAAAAGGAGCAAAGGGAAAAGTGTTCTTTGAGGAAGACAGTATCAAACTTGACATTTAAAACAGAAGTCAGCAAATGATGGTCCATGGAGCAAATCCTGCCTCCTGCCAATTTTTGTAAATAAAGTTTTATTGGAACACAGCCTTGCTTGTTTACAGATGGTTAGTGGCTGCTTTGTCACTACAGTTTCAAAAGAGACCATGTGGCCCACACAGCCTAAAATATTTATTATCTGCCCCTTCACAGAAAAAGTTTTCCAAACACTTATCTGGATAGTCCAAAAGCTACCAGTCAGTTTTATCTTCACTTATCAAGGATCTTGACCTAAGCTAATCTCTAGGTTTCTTTCTATTGTGGTATATCTAGAAAGAAATGATTTTCTGTGAAAGAACAGAACACATGAGGGGTGATCGAGACCTGGATAGAAACATAATCCACTGAGATAGTGCTGATTTACAGGATAGAAAAATAGAAGTATAGTGCAAAGTTAGCAAGCCCAGAAGTCTACAGGAGCCACACAGATAACTGAAGTTACACTAGGCCAGCGGAGCTTTTGTGAACTAGAGAGCCTCTGTCCTCCTCGGGACAGTCACCTCCCAGTTCCAGCTGCTGCACTGCAAGATTGTGGATCCAGGGTTATCAGAGCCGCTGAACCTCCTAGAAAAGACCACCTACAAACCTACTTGTTTAGGGAAGTCTCTTAATATATAAATATGGAGGACCAGCAGGTGGCATAGTGAGGCCCTGGACACTCCCACATGGCCAAACTACAGTTCGAGTCTCGGACCTGGTGGCTTGCTTTCTCGCTTTCTCGCTTTCTCTCTCTCTCTCTCTCTCTCTCTCTCTCTGTGTGTGTGTGTGTGTGTGTGTGTGTGTGTGTGTGTGACTCTGGTAAAATTTTTAAAAAGAAATAATAAATAAAATTTGAAATATGCACGCACACACACACACACACACCAACTGGTTAAAACTTAAAATAAAAATAACAGAACATCTACACCAAAACCCATGCATGGATGATTATAGCAGACTTATTCATAATTGCCAAAAATTGGAAGGATGTAACCGAGATATCTTATCTTCATAAATCATAAAGACCACAGCACTAGAGAGAAATGAGCTATTAAGGCATAAAAAGACATGGAGAGGGACCAACAGTTGGCGTAGTGGCTCTGTCACTGGACTCCCATGTAGTTGACTACAGTTTGAATCCTGGACCCAGTGGTTTAAACTCACGCCAGGCATGTGCGCGTGCATGCCCAACATCCCGAAAGGAGAATGGAGGAGAAGGGATTGTGGCATGGCCAACCCTCGGGGGGTGATTTCTCACTTTCTATCTCTCTGTCTCT
>NW_006199637.1:1609155-1655477 GCF_000334495.1 Tupaia belangeri chinensis
ATGCCAGTATGCATTTGTCAAAACCCACAGAACATCTGACACCAAGAGTGAACCCTAATGTAGACTATGGAATTTGATGGTAATGTTGTGTTAAATGTACTCACTCTGGTGGGAATGCTCTTGGGATAAGGAAGAGGAAGTTAAATTTCAGAACTCTCTGTACTTTCACTTTTGATGAGAACCTAAAGTTGCTTTTAAAAACAAAGTCTATCTTTTTAAAGAATTATTTATTTAACTTTATTTATTTATTTATTTATTTATTTTAATTTGACCAGGGAGGGACAGAGTAATCGAGAGGGGTGGGGAGAAGTGAGAAAACATGCCACCAGATAGGGGACTCGAACCTCATTCAGCCATGTGGGAGTCCAGTGCCCTTTAACTACCACATCACCTGCTGGCCCCACAAAGTCTATTTTTCAAAAATAGTAGAGGTCAGGCCAAGGTGGCAGGCAGACAGATAGTTAGCATCAAAGAGGTGTGGCAGAAGATATCAGGCTTGTCTTGACTAGAACAGTTGTCTCAGCACCAGGGAGGCCAGAAATGTGCAGTAGACACCGGTGAATATGCCTACGGTTGCTATCAAAGACCTTGCAATCGTAGCTTTTTGGTTTTGAGCCATAGACCTAAAGACCTGGCTCCTGGGCATGGCAGGCCAGACAGAGAAGAGCCCCTGTTCGGAAAGAGCAAGAAAACTAACCAGATAATTAAATACACACTCATCCTGACAAAAACAGATATCCAGAGACCAAAGTAGGCCACAAGGCAGGAACTTTGTCTCTGGGTCCAGGCAGATGTGCAACTACTTGAATTCAGGGTCAGAGCAGGCTGAATAGCCCTTGAGGTTCAATGAGATTTTGGGGGTAACGTAATTTACACCTAGTTCCAACAGCTCTAAAAAATAAAAGAAAAAGAAATATGTTGGTTCATGTGACTGAAAAACCCAATGGTAGAGCTGACTTCGGGGTTCTTAGGTGTCCATTAGGCTATTAGGAGTCTGTCTATCCATTCCTGTCACCCTCTTGCTTTCCGGTATGTTTCTGTATTTTCATCCAGGCTGTCTCCACATAGCCATCCCCACTGGCCCCAGACTTATATTACCTTACAGCTAGCAATTCCACTAAGAAGCCTTGTCATCCCCAGTAGTTTTGATAAAATTCCCAGGATTGAATCTTGTTGAATTGATTTAGGTCACACACCCACTCGTGAGCCCATCACTATTGACCAGAGTGATAGAGCACACTTTCTAATCGGGCCTGGATCCCTTGGCCGATCTAGGCATATTACCTGTGAATAACATTTCCTTTATCCAAAGGAAAAATCAAGGTACCATTAACAGAATGGTGGCTCGGATGTAGAAACAACAGAATTCCACTATACCAAGTTACCCACGATTTCTAGGGTTTTAAAGATTCCCTCCTCCCCATCCTCAGCCTGTATCAAGTCAGGGAAAAAGAAAACATTCTAGAGCATCAGGCAAATCATTACAAAGATGGCCTCATTTATAGGGAAGTGCAAACAGTTGAGATTCTGCATAAATACCGAGACTTAATGCTAGTGGACAGCTCTGTCTCAGTGAGAATGATCACATGAATGTATTAGAATGAGAGTGAAGCTATAGAACTTGTGACATCAAATATTCATTTGGGGTAGGATATAAGTGAACCAATAATATACAACAATTCTTTGGACTAAAACCAACTCTAGCATGTTTCATTAAGAAGATTTAATTAGTTAATGTTTATAAAGTACTGCACAGATATGGCCTTTGAAAATGTTAAGTATTCTAAAAACTACATTAAAACAGCATTTTACTAAATGTAAAAGATCTAATGTTCATCTTTTCTTTGGTACAGGTTGGCAAAGATTCTTTTGGCAATGATTATATAGAAAACTTAAAACAGAATGATATTTCTACAGGTAACATTTTTATCGTTTTTAAAGTTCGTGTTTGTGACTTTTTTTCTGTGATCTTGTTATTTTCACAAAAGAGAAAACTGAAGACCAGAGAGGTCCTGTGCTTTTCAGAGCTAGTTAGATCTAGAGCCAGAACTAGAATATAGGACTTTCAATTACAGCCTTAGGCTCTCTGCTGCTGTCAAAGGCTGCCTGACCAGCATCTCTGTTTACCTGCCAGCCCGTGATTATTGATCAGATGCAAAACTTATGAAAATTTTTAAAAATTAAATAAGTTGATTTTATAGGCTTGACCTTGTTTTCTTTGTTAATCTCAAGATGGTCCTTTCTTTCAGTGTGGGGGGAAAGTGTATTGGTCTAGAAAAATGCGTTGTGTACAGCTATAAATAATTTGGGGGAATTGTGAGTGGGGGTGAATTGGTGGGTTGTTACTAATGTAGAGAAAAGGTGTAACTAAATGTAAAGATGTCTGTTTTCCTCATTGTAAAGGTGATGAGTATAAATTAGCGTTAATTACTTATTTTCTTTTTAGTATTCCAGATGGTTAAAGGTTAAAAGTTTTCTCAAGGATTACTAATTCCATTGAAATTGTTAAAATGAATTAGCCATGCCAGGCCGTATGTATGTGATATAATTTTCTTTTTTCTTTTAGAATTTGCATATCAGACTAAAGATGCTGCTACAGGAGCTGCTTCTATAATTGTCAATAATGAAGGTAAGCATTTCACGATGTTTTTTTCAGAAAGATTTTTGCTTTAGGGCACGTGCACTTGGAGAAACAGACATAGAGACAGAAAGCGAGAAATCACTCCCCAGGGAGATGGCCATACCACAATCCTTTCTCCCCCATTCTCTTCCTGAGATCTTCGGCACATACACACGCACCCAGCATGAGTTTTAAGCTGCCGGATCTGGGACTCAAACTGTGGTCGACTATGTGGGAGTCCAGTGACATAACCATTATGCCATCTGTGATTTCAGCATTTCACATTTTGAAGTGTCCTGTCACAGTTCATCTCCAGAACTAGGTCAGAAGCATCACTTTTTTTTTTTTCTTTTTAGAGATTTTTGCTATAAGACACGTGCACTCACTAGAGAGACAGACAGAAAGCAAGCAATCACCCCCTAGGAGAAATGGCCATGCTGCAATCCCTTCTCCTCCATTCTCCTCTTGGAATTTTGGGCATGCATACACTTGTGCCCAGTGTGAGCCTCAAGCTGCTGGGTCCAGGACTCAAACAGTGGTCAACCATGTGGGAGTCCAGCCTCTTAACCACTATGCCATCTGCTGGCCCCAGAAGCATCAATTTTTACTCTAATCCTATGGACCTCTTATCAGACCCACCATTCTAATGCCTAAAATGTGTTTTTTTCTGATCCACATATAAATGCGATTCTCTTTATTTTTATTTCTCACTTCGATCATTCAAATATAAAATTGTCCAGCCAATATACATAAGCATTAGAGTTACCTCAAAATAATATTTATTCCTGAAATATCCCCACTACCCTTAATGTGAGAACTCAGAATTGACACTGTCTGTAAAAGCAGTCATGTATGAATCTGTCATTTCAGTTACATTGGGTATATAAATGTAAATAGGTACAACAGAAAATTTGACGAATCATATTTTTAGAATATTTACTGAGTAAATTACAGCAAACAATTACTTCTAACCTATCTTTATTATTCAATTTTGACTGTTCTTTAAACAGCAATCAAATATCAAAAGTCTATTTGTATAGCTAAGACTACCACAAGGCTTTGTGTAACAGTTGAAACATTTTTCTCTAAAAACTATAACTACCTTCAGGTTAAGTTTTCATCATTTTTGCCAACATAAGTATAAAGTCACCTACATAAGACTAATTTTAAAATCAGAATTAACGTTCAGAAGCACTAAGCAGTATTTGATGCACCTAGGATATTGTGGGCACTCAACGTACATTGTTAAATTAAGGTTTGTCAGCTGGGGCCAGCAGATGGCATAATGGTTACATCGCTGGCCTCCCAAGACTCGACTGCGGTTCGAGTCCCGGACCTGGTGGCTTAAAAACTCACGCCGGGCGCGTGTGCGTGTGTGCCCCAGATCCCGAGAGGAGAATGGAGGAGAAGGGATGGTGACATGGCCATCTCCCCTGGGGGATGATTTCTGGTTTTCTATCTCTCCCTTTGTCACTTGCAAGTGCAAGCGCCCTTTAGCAAAAATCTCTCTTGAAGAAAAAAAAAAAAAAAAAAAGATTTGGCGAGGCCAGCAAGTGGCATGGTAGTTAAGGTACTGGACTCCCACATAGCTGACCATGATTCAAGTCCTAGACCTGGTGGGTTGCTTTCTCACTTTGTCTCTCTCTTTCTCTGGTTAACTTAAATAATAATAAATTAATTACATAAGTAATTCTTTTGAAAAATTGCCACAGTATGTCTTCTATTTGCCATGCAGTTTTAGAAGATAATTTCTCATAAGAAATATGGTATTTTTAACTTGACTTTAGCAATCTCAAAGTTACAATAACAACAAACATATTCTAGGCCTAGTGGGTAAGGTAACCAGATCCCACATGACTGACTGGCTCCCATGGCTTGAATAACATGAATAACATGGTAGGGGTGGTCAGCAGGTGGCATGGTGGTTAAGGGCGCTGGACTCCCACATGACCAACTGCAGTTCAAGTCCCAGGCCTGGCGGCTTGCTTTTTCACTTTATCTCTCTCTCTCTCTCTGTTCCTCTCTGGTCAAATTAAAATAAATAAATAAATGTATGAATAGATAAATAAATAAAGTTAAATAAAATAATAAAGAACAAAAAGAAAATACACAGTGGATGTATGTGTGTGCCTGTGCTTAAAATCTCAACATGATGGGGAAATGGGAGGAGAAGGGACTATGGCAAGACCATGTTCCACTGGGAGAGGTACTTTCTCCCTCTCCCTCTCTGTCTCCCTCTCCTTCCTTTCTCTCTGTTTCTGGTGAGTGCACACACTCTGTGACAAATAAATATGTGTACGCACACATACGCACTATACCTAGCTATCTACACACACGCTCCATTTAAAGACGAGAGAGAAAAGCTTTCATTCTAACAACACAAAATCTGTATTCCTTACTTTAAGCTACATGTTTTATAATTACTGCTGCCAATAGCAGCTCATTCCTTGTCTGAAATTTCTTTTTGTTTTAGGAATGTCTTCTAGTTCTCTTTCTTATCTGTGAAACAAAATCTGCATTTTCCATGCAAAGATTTAATTTACTATTATCTAGAGAGTACCTATTACGGTAGACTCTACCCTCAAGAGCGTAGATTGTAGAAGAAGAACCAAGACCAATACACAGATGGGACAGACAGCCCCTATCAATGAAGGAGTGAGGCTGCAAGATAAAGGAGTTTAGTTTTGACAAGTTCATTAGAGACACAGATGAGCTAGCCACATGGCATGGACCGCCAAACTGCTAAAGTCTGTGGCTTAGAACTCAGCAGCCAAGGCCAGGCCAGAAGTGCAGATTTGGAAGTCAGCAACCCTGAAGCAGTGCGTGACTCCAACAGAGAATGAGGTCACTGAGGCAGAAATGGAAGGAGAGATGCTGTCTTTCAGCAAGTGGGTACTTAGAATTTTTCCAGGACTGAGGTTGGGTTTATGCTGAACCATCTCCACTTTATTAAGTCTTCCTTGTGGCCAGCAGACACATCAATGGTGAGATGATAAGCCAGAATTTGTTCTGCATCGAGAGGTAATTTTAGGTCATGTCTGTACAAGATCAGCATGAGCAGCCTGGAGCACAAAAACTGCCTGCTGCCACTCATTCCACTAGATCAGTGCTGCCCGCTAGAAATAAAATGCAAGCCACGTGCAGAATTCCCCATTGTCCAGGAACCACATTCCTAAAAGGAAGAAGGAACAGGTAAATTGAATTTTGGCAATATGCTTATTTAACACAATCTATAAAAATATAACTTTAATGTAATCAAAATTTTGTTTTAGAATTTAAATTTTTTTTAATAAAGATAGTTTATCTTTTCTTTTCTTTTTTTTTTTTTTTTGGAGAGGTTTTTGCTATAGGGCATGTGTGCTCGCCAGACACACAGGAAGACAGAGAGATAGAAAGCGAGAAATCACCCCCCGGGGGGATGGCCACGCTGCAATCCCTTCTCCTCCATTCTCCTCTTGGGATCTTGGGCACGCACGCACACACATGCGCCCAGCATGAGTTTTAAGCCACCAGGTCCAGGACGCGAACCGAAGTCGACTACATGGGAGTCCAGTGACATAGCCATTATGCTAACTGCTGGTCCCGATAGTTTATCTTTTCTTTGTAGTATCTTTTAAATCTACTGTATGTTTTACGCTTAAAGTACATCTCAATCCAGACTAGCCACATTTTGAGTGTCCAATAGCTACTTGTGTCTTGTGGTAGTGAGTGCCGTATTGAACAGCGTAGCTCTTAAGAGTTCACCTGACCGGCTGGCTCTGTGGCCCGGCAGTTAAGGCTGTGAGATCCCACATGGCAGACCACAGGGTTTAAGTCCCAGGCCGAGCAACTTGAGCAGCACTTGTGCCTGTGTGCCCAAAATCCAGAAAGGAGAAAGAAATGAAGGAAAAGAAATTGCAACGTGACCATTCCCCATAGAGATTACTTTCTTCCCTCCTTCTCTTTCGGTCTGGTGAGTACAAGTGCCCTCTAGCAAAAAAATAAAAAATAAAAAAGAGTTCTGACAGATAAAATACACCACTACTCTGCTCCCATTTTAGAGGGATTGTAGAAAGTGGATCTGAGTCACATCAGATTCCTTTGTCTTCTTTCGTTCTGTTTGATCTGGTATAGTATAGGCCAAATGCCTTTCTCTCTACATTATCTAGTACAGTTTTATCTGTTAGATATCATGGAATGTGTTTTCAATGACTGAATTACCTTTTAGAATACTATAGGTTTTATGCACAAATTGCTTGCATTCTGCAGAATATTAGAATTCTGTTCTTTTGGTTTGGGGTGTTTTTTGGTATTATTTTTATTTAAATTTGCTAGAGGACACATGTACTCACCAGGAAGAAACAGAGAGAGACAGGGAAAGTGAGAAAGCACCCCCTCACACACACCTGGTGGGGGGAAATGACCATGCCACAACCTCTTCTCCATTGTCCTCTCAGGACTTTTGGAAGATGCACACACATCACCCAGCATGTTTCTCAAGCCTTGAAGTCAGCCATTTGGGATCCAGCCACCTTAACCACTGTACTACTGCTTGGTCCAGGGCATTAGTTTTGAGTGATTTACAAGTTTGCTTCTATTTATACTCATCTTTCTGGTATCTGTCATTTAGGATTCAGAATTTTTACCATATACATTGCACTAGCTATTTCCTATAAAACAAAATTGTAAAGATATTATATATCACTTGTCATTTAATATTCCTTTTTAAAGAATTATTTATTATCATTGAGAGAGAGAGAGCGAGCCACCAAGTCCAGGACTCAAACCACAGTCAACCAGGTAGGAGTCCAGTGCTTTTAACCATTACGCCACCTGCCAGCGCCCCATTTAATATTCTTTGCATATAAGAATATTGAGGGGCCAGCAGGTGATGTGGTGATTAAGGCACTGGATTTCCACATGGCCAATCATGGTTTGAGTCCTGGACCTGGTGACTTGCTTTCTCACTCTTCTCCCGCCCCGTTCCCGCTGCGTTAAATTGAATAAAAGTCGTAATAAATAATTAAATAAATAATTCTCTTTTAAAAATACTATTGAAAAGGGCAATTTTTAAAAATATCTTGCTCAAAGTGATGAGAACAATATGAATCTTACAGAAATATTGCAAAAGATACATTTGTATCATAAAATTTAACATGTTCGGGCTAGAAATGTTCAAATTAATACAGTAAATTCTGTATAATGACTTTAAGAGGGTGGTTGTAACCTTGAGAGGATCGTTGTTTGACTTGGCTTAGTTTTAATATAAATATGTAGAATTTCTTTATAGGTCAGAATATCATTGTCATAGTGGCTGGAGCAAATTTACTTTTGAATACTGAAGACCTGAGAAAAGCAGCTCATGTCATCGGCAGAGCCAAAGTATTAGTCTGCCAGCTAGAAATAACTCCAGCAACTTCTTTGGAAGCACTGATAATGGCCCGCAGCAATGGAGGTAATTTTACATATTTGTCATTTCTTCTGTAAAAGCTTTGATCTCTGTCTTCATTAAAGTTAACCTTTCACGTTAAGCAAAGCAATACTTTTTCTGTAGTAAAATAGTCTTTACTCCATCTGTGAGATTCCCTGTCTTCTTGTAGTTCTTGATAATGTTAGAAAAATCTTACAGGGGGCATCAGATGGCACAGCGGTTAAGGAGCTAGACTCCCATATGATTGACTGTGGTTTGAGTCCTGGGCCCGGTGACTTGAAATTCATGCTGGACATGTATACAAGTGTGCCCAAAATCCCAAGAAAACAAACATGCATACAAGTGTGCCCAAAATCCCAAGAAAACAATGGTAGAGAAGGGACAGTGGCATGATCACCCCCCCCTAGGGGGTGATTTCTCTCTTTATCTCTTTCTGTCTCTCTGTCTGTCTCTCTCTCCACCTATACTAAAGCACACCCTATACTAAAACTCTTTCAAAAAAAAAGAATATCTTATAAATAGAATGAAAATAACACAAGTGGTATTTTTGCTATCCCTCAATATGAATCTTTAACCTAGTTAGCAGAAATGGTTTAAGTAGTAATTAGAATCTCTGAAGTAGCCTATTGTGCAGAATATATGCTAGGCAGTAAAGTGGTTTTCATTCTGAGAGCCGTTTAAGTAGTAATTAGAATCTCTGAAGAAGCCTATTGTGCAGAATATATGGTAGGCAGTAAAGTGGTTTTCATTCTGAGAGCCAGAGGCTACACTGCATAAACAATCAGTACCCAGTTACATCTTGATAAACATCCCTAGGAAATGAGGATGAGTTCTTTCTCTTTTTTGCAAAACTTTATCATCTTTTCAATAAACAACAGAAGATTATTTATATGTAATTTTTTTTATGTTGTCAGTGTCCATTAAGTGGCTCTTTTGTTTAGCGTTTGATTTTGGAAATTTTCAAACTGACAGAAGCAGGCAGGATTATATAATGAAAGCTATCACCCAACTTCAGCAGTTTTCAACCCACGGCTCATCCATGCTCCTTATCTCACACCTAGCAAGCAGTAATGTACTTTTTAAAAATCCAAATTCTTTCTATTTCATTCTTTTCACTGTTGACTAGTGAAGAAAGCATCTTCCATGTGAGAATCCCATTTCTATTGCTTATTAGCCTTGTGGTCTCAGCACAGATATCTGATTTTTCTGAATCTTGTCCATAACAGGCACATTGAAATGCCTCCCATAAATTGTTCTAAGAACAAAATAAAATATAATGCAGATATATGTCAGTAAATCCCATTTTTCTTCTCTCTAAACTACTCTCTTTAAATTAAAATTAGAATTATATTTTGATCTATTGTATCATTTGGCAAAAAATAAATCAATAAATAAAAATAAAAAGTAGCCATTCTAAGACAATGGCTTCTTATTGATAATATGGTAGTTCTGTGATTCATATTAAGAAAAAAATAGAACATTAACTTTTCCAGATACAACTTTCTCATCAAGATACAAAATTAGAAAAAGAAAAAAGTGAAGAAAAAGAGCAGTATCTGTGTGTGCACATATGTGTGTTTCTATTAAGTGATTTCTCCCAAAATGTGTAGTGTTCTATATAGTAGTCCATGGAAAATAACTCAACTGAAATGATTTTTGTGGAGAATTTTTAAATGTATGTCCTGATTTAACAAATTTTCCTCTTGGCAAAACAAAATGCCATGGCAAATTCTCCCTGACATTTAATGTCTTTTTAATGGACTCAAAGCTGTCAAAAAGAATTCTAAGCCAAAACCCATTTGGTTACATTTTCTTCCCGAGTGTCACAGATAAAGCCCAGTGCTTATGGTAAGCATTGTCTGCACTGTGCCCATCGCAGTCGGGGATGGGAATGCAGCGTGCCACTCCACTCCTGCTCCTGTCTTTCTTTGTACAGATCAAAACATATTCTCATGTCACTTCTCTTTTTGTTTTTTCCTACTATCCCTTGCTTCTCAGAGATCAATGTTTCCCTGTCCTAGTCTAGTTCCCGGTCACCTCTCCAGCTTGTGGAGGAGAGAAGGGGACAGCAGCCACAGTTGAGGACCTACCCTTTCACAGGTGAGGCTAGAGTAATCAGGATGGACAGACATCCTAACCTTGGGCTGTCATTTGAGTGGGGTCCAGAAATGCTTCCTCCATCACCCACCATGCAGCTCTTCCAGGTGAGGAGCTGGAGGGTGTGGGCATCAGAAAGTAGAATTAGCAGATGCCAGGCCACAGACCGCCCCCACCCCCCAAGCCTACTTCATATTTTTACTAAGAGTCAGCATGCCGAGGTATAATTCTGCATGATCTTTACTACATAATAATGTTGGAAATAGTGATACCTTGTATTTATATGTCCTTTTCAGCTGATACAATACTATCTCTTAACATTTGGTCTTCAGAAAAATCTTACAACAAAGATATGACAGGCAATTGTTCTCTCAGATTGAAGATGGGAAGATAGACCCAGAGAAGTTAAGTAATTTGCTAAAGCAACTTCACAGTTTTAGTGTGTGTGGAAACCAGGACTTCACACTCAAAAACCAAAGAAACTGCCACTCTCTATTGATTTCAAGGAACTGATACTCAGTTTTCTAGAGATAGCATTTATAAAGAATATCTCTGTAAGTCAAATTCATAAATTTTAACACAGTCCAGCATGCAGCATAAGCTCTGAGTGTTTTTGCTGGTCACGAAGTAGAGAGGAGTCCCTAGAGTGTTCTTCAGCACTGTGTCCCCACTTACACCAATACAAGATGCACGTACACACAAACAAGCACTGTGCTCTTTTGTCCACAGCTCTGCTGGTCAGACAGCATTCTCTGGCCAAGTTGGCTGGTCTCTCTTTGGTAGATACCAGCCAGACATAGCTTATGTTCTATAGCATGAGTGGATGAGTGGTGTAACTGTGTGTGTGTGTGTGTGTGTGTGTGTTTAATGTATCTTTGTTCTCATGTTTGAAGAGTGGTATAATGAAAGGAAAACACTAGTTTGGGAGTCATAAAGTATGGCCTTAAATTCAGAATCACTCATGTGGCAAATGGGGGACCTCCATCAGGTAAGTTCCTTGCTCTGGGCCTCAGTTTCATGTGTGAAATAGGAGATTAAACAAAGAGTGAGTGTGAAGTGTGAATGTGTGTGTGTGTGTGTGTGTGTGTGTTTAATGTATCTTTGTTCTCATGTTTGAAGAGTGGTATAATGAAAGGAAAACACTAGTTTGGGAGTCATAAAGTATGGCCTTAAATTCAGAATCACTCATGTGGCAAATGGGGGACCTCCATCAGGTAAGTTCCTTGCTCTGGGCCTCAGTTTCATGTGTGAAATAGGAGAACTGGGCTGAGAGCACTCAGCAGTTCTTAAGTGTCCACGTGGACTGACTTGGTCAGTGGCCTACGGATCTGCCCATTGCTCATGAAGGCTGCATATGTGCTGATCAGCATTATTCAATTATGCATCTTCAAGAAAGATGGTAAAGTCATCATCGTCATCTTCATCTGTGGGTTTTTACAGCTTGCCTATCTTTGCTGCTTACAAGTAGTAAAATTTGAATGAAACACATTGTATAATTTGACTGTGTATCAGTTACTAAGATACAGAGGAAAAGATCTCTCCATCTCGGAATACACTGTCTGTCTCAAAACTCCCTTCATGTCTTTACCAAAATGAATCAAATGATTCTAAAGAGACAGCACCTACATTTAAAAAAAAAAAAATCAGTAACTGTGTACAGCCCCTGTCCTCGCTAGGTCACGATGCCATGAGGTGGGCCCACTCAGAGCACACGCTGTAGCTGCTTCTGATGAAATTATGCCGTTGGTTCTGGTCTTTATATCCATTTCAAAGCAAATGGAACATTACAGGAACAATTAGAAATAATTGAGATTGTAAGATTGCCAAAATTAAATTCTAGGTATGACACAAAGTATCTTTTAATGCCACTTTCGTCCTTTTCCATTTGGCAAATAAAACTTCTTGGCTGGCCACCTAGACTTTGACGATAACATTATCCAGCACATAGCCCAAGCATTGCGTGCTCTTGCTACCCAAGTCACAGAAACAGCCTCTAGAGTTAAGAGACAGTCAAATCAGCATTCTGAGTATCCCAACCTTCTCATGGTCTCTTTGCTCAGAGTGACTGTCTTCCCTGTTTCTCTGAACTAGTATTAGGGCATTCTTAAACATCAGCCCCTGCCCTCTGTGGCGACATTAAAAGCGTCCATCTCACTTCCCTGTCTTGTAGTTTGTACCGCTGCTCCCTCAGCCTTCGCCAGATCTTCATGGACATTATTGACATGAGCTTGAGATAACCCAGGGGTGTGGTCATCTTACGTTGTGATTAATATAGTGCTAATTACTGTGGGTGCTCTCAGTCACCCCAAGCCCCGAGTTACTCCATGACATGCTCTGTGTGCTCTGGTTTTGCCAGGATCTAGGATAATATCTTTCCATCTCGTCTGGTACAAAATCGCATTCTCCTTTGATTAGCTGCATCTACTGATTCTTCATGTTTCTTTCATTATGAGAAAGGATGTATGTTTATTTGTGTAGCCTGGGTCAAAAAGTTTTTCTTTTTCACTTTTTCCAGATTTAGTTACTAGTCAGACCCTAAGCCTATGTATCCAGTTACTATTGGTAAAAATGCTTTACTCAATAAAATATCAGCAAATATGAATGGATTTCTTTCATATTTTTATTTTGTTCTGTATCTTTTAGTGTAGCCTACACCTTTAGAAATTATTTTAAATACTAACTGTGATTTAAAAACAAAAGTTGGGCCAGCTAGTGGCATGGGGATTAAGGGAGCTGGATCCCTTGTAGTTTAAGTCCTGGACCCAGTTTCTAGAAAAACATGTTGAGCACCTGTGCATCCATGGGCAAAATCTCAAGAGGAAAATTGAGAAGAAGGGATTGCAACATGGCCATCACCCCTGTACAGTGCTTTCTTTCTCACTTTCCCTCTCTCTCTCTCTCTCTCTCTCCCTCCGCCCCTCTTCCCACTCTGGCTAGTGCACACACTAAATAGCAAAAAAAAAAAAAAAAAAAAAGGAAAAAGAAAATTTATACACTTTGTATCGATGTTTCTCAGAAAAAGTCAAGCTGGCAAGAACAGACTTATAAAAAGCTAAGACACATACTTAGCCTGTAAGTCTTATATTCTTATGCCATATCATAACATATTATTTGACTACTGGAAAAAAATCTGAATTACAAAAAATCCATTTCAAATGCTTTTCCAATACCAATTAGAAATAATTCAATTTCCAAGTGTCTTTTGGAAAGGTATCAATGTAGTGCAGATCATAACATCTAATTAATACAATCAAAAGTAAGCCAAGGTAATTTTGTTACAGAGACTAAACCATTTATTTATTATAGGCTAGGATTGTCTCAAATGATGGACCACCCCCCAGCCTTTCAGTCCCTTTACTCTCCTGACGGACTTGGCCGTGACAGCTGAAGTGGTGCCTTGGGTCCAGGCACCACCGGGTACTGTTTTTATGCAGGGACCTCAGTGCCAGATGCACACGCTTCATCTCTTCATCTTGTTTTGCCATGGAAGGAACAAGTGCACTTGGCACATGCCTTGATTTCAATTTTCTTCATCATTTTCCAGAAGGAGGCACCATAGTGGGTCCCATATTCATCAACGATTCTGACTTTTTTAGTATGTTTAGCCGTGTCATCACAAACTTGGTCCAAGCCTAGAGAGCTCGACTGATTTTTATACAATATTTATAGTAAAATTACAGAATTCCTCATTCCAACATTAAAATTCAATGTATGTTTCTTTTTTTTTTTTTGGAGAGGTTTTCGCTACAGGGCACATGCGCTCGCCAGACAGACAGAGACAGAGAGATAGAAAGCGAGAAATCACCCCCCAGGGGGAATGGTCATGCCACAATCCCTTCTCCTCCATTCTCCTCTCGGGATCTTGGGCACGCACGCACACGTGCCCAGCGTGAGTTTTAAGCCACCAGGTCCGGGACGCGAACCGCGGTCGACTACGTGGGAGTCCAGCAACATAGCCATTACGCTAACTGCTGGTTCCCAAAATTCAATGTATGTTTCTTTAAAATGGGTTTTATTGTGGAGAATTTCAAATATGTATGGACTTCCGGAGAGTAGTATGGAAACTCATATGTAGTACCACATACCTTCAACAATTGCCAGCACAGGGAACCAGCAGTTAGCGTAATGGCTATGTCGCTGGACTCCCACGTCGTCAACCGCGGTTCACATCCCAGACCTGGTGGCTTAGAACTCACGCCGGGCGCGTGTGCGTGCGTGCCCAAGATCCCGGGAGGAGAATGGAGGAGAAGGGATTGCGGTGTGACCATCCCCCCTGGGGGGTGATTTCTCGCTTTCTGTCTCTAGGTCTCTCTCTATCTGTCTGGCGAGCGCACGCGCCCTATAGCGAAAACCTCTCCAGGAAAAAAAAAAAAAAAAAACAATTACCAGCACATAGCCAATTTCGTTTCATCTCTATCCCAACTCATTATTCCCTACCACCTGCTACAACCTTGAATTATGTCAAAGCAAAACCTCATTTCATTCATATGGGGCCAGCAGATGACATAGCAGATACGTCACTGAACTCCCACATGGCTGACTGCAGTTCGAGTCCCAGACTTGGTGGCTTGAAAATCATTCTGGGTGCATATGATGTGTGCCCAAGATACCAGGAGGAGAATGGAAGAGAAGGGATTGTGGTGTGGCCATTACCCCGGGGAGGGGGGATTATTTTTCACTTTTCCCTTTGTTTTCTCTGTCTCTTTCTCTGTCTGGCAAGCACATGCACCCTAAGGCAAAAACCCCTTTAAGAAAAGAATGTCTTTGCACAATGTACAATACTTAATCCATAGTCAGATCTGTTTCCATTGGCCTCTTATAAGTAGTCAATTATTAGACTAGTAACCACAGACTTCTTTTTTATGTAGGTGTATAAATGTTAATACACATATGATTGTTTTATTAAAAAGGGGGTAGCACAAAACTGCCCTGTTTTACTTATAAGTAAGTTTTACTCTCTGACGAAACATATCTACTTCCTTCTTTTAACAGTGGCATAGTGTTACATCAGACATACATCGCATAATCGTTTGAACCAATCCTCTTTTTTTAAAGAGGTTTTTACTATAGGGTGCATGCACTGGCCAGACAGACAGACAGAGACAGAGAGACAGAAAACGAGAAATCACCCCCCCAGGGGTGATTTCACGCGGTGTGAGTTTAAGCCACCGGGTCCAGGACTTGAACCGTGGCCAACTACATGAGAGTCCAGCGACATAGCCATTATGCTAACTGCTGGTCCCTAAACCAATCCTCTTTGATAGATGTATAGGTTCCTTTTGTTTTTTTGTTACTAACAAGGCTGCATGAACATCACTATGTATCATCTTTGCATGCCTGTGAATTTCTATAGGGTAGGTTTAAGAAAAAAGTAGCTGCATCAGCAATCTTTAAAAAAAAAATTAGAACTTTTATAGGAATGGCTCTACTGTGTCATTCCATACTATGACGTGCTCTAACCTGTGCTCAGGTGCTAAGAGTGCAGATTTAGGGACCACACTAGATGATTAATGGTGGCTCAATTTTATGTTTTTTTAATATGTAATTGGTGTGGATTGTTTTTATATTTTTAAAGTTTTATTTATATATTTATTCTATGAGTGAGAGAGACACACACAGGGAGCGCCTCTAACAGGGCCTTGACTCTGGAATCTACCCCAGCCTAAGGCAGCCCTGGATCATAGGCACTCATGTGTCCAACATATTCAAAGAAGTTTCCAGACACAAACCTGGACCCTTCCCATATGAGTCAGCCTTCCAGAGCACTGCTCCATCTGTCCTCTTAATTTACTGCTTTGAGGGAAATAGGAAACAATACATTGTTCTGGAAACCTAAAAAGAAAGTGGGTATGTTAGAAAGCTAGGCAATGTAGGCCATTATGTGTGCTGCCATCTCTAAGACCTTCCAGAATGGGGAAAGCAGAGAGAGGAACTGTTGCCAGGCTGCAAACAACAGAGGAGGACAGAAGGAATGGGTGGACAGGCAAGGGTGTCAGACCATGTGCTAAGGACAATATAATAACAGTAATAATCCTATACATTTCTGCAACATTTTACACAAGGATTTTTTTAATCCACTTTCTAATTTAAGCTGTATAATAACCCTGCACAAAAATCTCAGCATCCAAATATATACTATAGAATTTCTGTAGGTGGATTCTAAAATAACAAAAATACAGTAATGTTAGCCAATACTGGGAAAACCCTACTGATTGAACCAAAATGTTAACTAAGACCAAAGAAGGTGCAGAAATATATATACCAGATAACCTGACCAGGCCAGAGTAGTGGGCAGTTTCCATTAGGCACATGCAGATTGGCATCTGCCCAGGAATGTGGAATGGATCAGTGCCCAGTTAGTTATGTGAGAACCACTTGGAGAACCCCCAGGGATTTTTTAATGAGTTTTGCCATAGGATGTGTGCATTGCCCTGAGAGAGGCAGAGAGAAAGTCCCTCCCAGTGGGATATGAAAGGTTATCAGAGATTCTGATTCAGGGGGCTTGAGGCAGAGCCCAGAAATCGTATGTTTCAACCAGCTTGTCTAGTGATGGTGATATGCAACCATGTTTGTAAACTACCATTCTAGAAGAGTTTCTGAGACCTGCAGGTAGAGGGACTCTCCTGCTTAACCATATGAGTCAGTAAGCCAAAGCTGAGGAAAGACCAACCAATCTAGTTGAGTACTCTGTTGGATATGTGTGTTTGACAAAGAAGGTGCTTCCTATGAATGTAATTTCTAAAGACTTTAAATATATACATCTGCATGAATCTGCATGAATCTGCCTATCAAAGGCTAGTCTAAAATACTGTACTTTGGGATGAAAGAAATGTATGTATTGCTATATACAGCATCCTGGTCTTTAGAGAGAACTAAGCTCTGAAAAGCCAGAGGACCCCGAAGAGCCACTCAGCTTAATCACATGCCGGTGCACAACCTTAGATGTCTGACATATCTCTGAGCCTCATTTTCCTCCTCTGAATGCACTTCTGACACGGTAATGACTGTGACATTCTTCTGTCCCTGTTTCTGCTATTCCTATTCTTTCTCTTGTAGCCTCAGTCTAAGGTAGCCCTCTCCTGATCTCTCCTCCTTTCTCTACTTTTCTATGGTTCCAGAGTTCTCATAAAAGTCAAGAATATAAGCTTTTGTGTACATGTGCATTTGCATGATTAATTGTGATGTATTTGGGAGACATACATAGGTATATAAAACATGCATACATGGGGACCAACAGTTGGCTTGATGGCTATGTCGCTGGACTCCCATGTAGTTGACCACGGTTCAAGTCCCTGACCTGGTGGCTTAAACTCATACCAGGCGCGTGTGCGTGCGTGCCCAAGATCCTGAGAGGAAAATGGAGGAGAAGAGATTGTGACTTGGCCATCCCCCCCAGGGAGCGATTTCTCGCTTTCTGTCTCTCTGTCTCTCTGTCTCTCTCTTTCTGGTAAGACATGCACCCTATGGCAAAACTTCTCCAAAAAAAAAAAGATGCATACATGAACTTTCTCCTGTTTTGCCTAGCAATAAAATTTTGAACACTTTATTATTTTTTGAACTCTTCATTTCGCTTCTGTTGTCTCTTCTTTTTTCTTCCCTAGAAAATGGATCTATGAGCTAGCTTTGCAGCTAAGCATTTAAAATAATCCACAAAAATGTTCACCAGCCTGTTCACATTCATACATCATTCTGCCATGCCACAACATTTCGCTTTCCTTTAATGTTCCTGTTGCAATTGCCCTAACTCTATAAACATGTTGATCATCCGTATTGCTGCTTGACCTTGCAGCTGAAATGTTGTAAAGTAAAAAGTAGAGAAAATGGAAATGAGAAGGAATTGATCTGAGGCTATCATGAAGATTGACATCTCGGACTTTTCCATATCTGAAACCAAGTGGCTATTAATCTGATAAGCACACAAATGATTGCACTTGGGGTTTCCCTATTGACTGAAGATGCGTCGTGTTAACAATGATGACCCCTGAATCCCTTCGTATTCCTTCATAGTGAAAACGTTGTTCAACCCAGCGCCTGCCATGGCTGACCTGGATCCCCGGTTCTACACCCTCTCAGATGTGTTCTGCTGCAATGAAAGTGAGGTAAGGATGAACTGTTTGGTCATTCTATGAGAAACCGAAAGACTTTCATACAAGGAGGTAAACCAAAGAGGAGAGACTAAACTAACCACATCAATTTGATCACACGAATTCTTAGGCACAGGGAAAGCATATTTTCAGTTTGTTGGGATATGAAGAAAAGGAAATTAGTAAGTGCTAGGAGCAAAAAAGACTCTCTGAGTCCCATAATCTGGTATTTATCTAACCTCAGTTCATTCTAGTCTACTCCCAGGTCAGCCCCATGACCTAGTGGTTAAGGGAACAGATCCTACATGGTCAGCTCCACAGTTTAAGTCCCAGCCCCGGCAGCTTGAGAAATACATGTATGTGTGTTTCCAGAATCTCAACAGCGTGGAGAAATGGATGAGAAGAGACTGCAGTGTGACAATACCCCACGGGGAGGTGCCTTCTGTCTCTGCCTATCTCTCTAGCCAATGCACACCCTATGGCAAAATTCTTAAAAATATTTTTTGCACCAAAATAAACTCATACTTGAATTCTATTTTATCTAAAGTTCAACTGAGCTGTCTATATTTTGTCTAGCAACCCTGATTAGTATACGATTCCTGAGCATCTGCTACCTTCTAGTGCAAAGGCCCTGGACAGCACTGGTGGACACACATAGATTCTTCATTGACGCATGGAGGGGATCTTGAAGACTGCTCCATTAGAGGAGAAACCTCTCAGTCCAGCTGAGGGTCACACCTGCACAAAATGTCTGTCAGTGTATAGATGTATGGATATTGTACCACTCATTCTTAAATATTTGTAGAAAGAGTATTTCAGTATTTCTCTTTTTTACAGATCAGACAGCATTAAACCATATTCTCTCCCATCACTGGGACACAGGACTTGGGCTACGACATGCAGAGAGAGGAAGTAATTAATCACCTGTAATAGTTAACTTTCCAATTGGTTTGAAGGGTGAATGAAGGTTTCTAGGATTTCTTGACCTGCTTTCTTGATAATTTCATTTCTCAGAACATAGAGGAAACCAGAAAGAAGACTGGTACAAGGAAACTGATTTTAACAAACCACAATAGGTTATGAAATATTTTTGAGTAACCACCATGGCCAGGCATTGTACTAGGAAAAAGGAATTGTGGGAAGTAGTGACCATTTCACAATAAGAAGTAAGATTACCCTCAACTGCCAAAATACCTTAGTTTTTTTATTATATATTTAAAGGAAATTCTATATAGTCCTCAACCACTCATCATAGCTTAACTTACGTATTCAATTGTTCTGCCTTCATTAAATCGCAAGTCCCATGAGAACAGTGATGTCTGTCTTCTTTACTGTTATATCCCCAATGGCTATTCTTGTGTATGTGTTATCTTTCTTGTCGTTTTTGTTTTTTATTTTATGTTTATTTGTTCGACCAGAGGCACATATAGCACACAAGAGAGAAAGGGAGAAGTACCCCTCCCTCTTTTTGGGCATCCCCACAATGGGGCATGGTCAGGCCATACTCTTTGCCACCAGTTCTCTTTCTCATCATAATTCTGGGCACATACATACATGCCCAGTATGTATTTCTTTTTCCCTCCCTCCCTCCCTCCCTTCCTCCCTTCCTTCCTTCCTGCCTTTCTTTTTATTTTTTTAAAGTTTTGCTATAGCATAAATGCCAGAGAGAAACAAAGAGAGAGAGGGAAAGTGAGAAATTAACCCCCTGGGGAATGGTCCTGCTGCAATCCCTTCTCCTCCATTCTCTTCTTGGGATTTTGGAAACACACACACATGAGCCTGGCATGTTTTTCAAGCCACTGGGTCTGGGACTCAACTGCTCACTCAGCTATATAGGATCCAGCTACCTTAACCACCATGCAAATGGCTGTTCCCCACCCCCCAGTGTGTTGTTCAAGCTGCTAGGGCCTGGACACCAACCTTCTTGGCCATGTGGGGTCCGGCCTCCTTTGTGTGACACTTAACTGCTATGCCACAGGGTGGGCCATAGTTATCTCTTGCTGCATATTGAATTACCCCAACATTTAGTGGCTTACAACAATGATAATTATTTATTGTCACTTCCAGTTTTTGTGCATCAGGAAATCAGGACACAGCCTGGGTTATTTCTGCTCCACAAAGCCTGGGGCCTTAGCTAGAAGACTCAAAAGACTGAGCATTCCAATTTGTCACTGGTATCCTGGGAGTTGATACTGGCTGTTGCTTAGGGGCATAATGAGGCTATTGGCCAAAATTCCCTTTTTAGCCCTTTTTTCTTTTCCTTTTTTTGCCAGTGGGCATGTGTGCTTGCCAGACAGAGACAGATAGAATGAGAGTTAGAGAAAGCACCCCTCCCATGGGGCCTGGTCATGCCACAATCTTTTCTCTTCCACTTCTCCATCCTGCCAGGATTTGGGACATGCATGCACACGTGCCTGGTGTGTTCTCAAGTGGCCATTGGGGCCAGGATTCCAACTGCTTGATTAGCCATGTAGGATCCAGCTTCCCTAACTACCAAGCCACGGGCCCAGCCCTTGGTCAAAACTCTTACACATGGTATCTCCTTGTGGCCTGGGCTTCCTTATGGTACGGTAACTGGGTTCCAAGATCCAGCAGCCTGAGAAAGAGAGCACCAGGCATAGAAGCCAGGTTGGCATTTATGACTTAGCTTCAGAAGTCACACACAATCATTTCTGTCCCATTCATGGTCAAAGCAGGAATGTCCACCCTGATACTCCACCTCTCAATAGGAGATTGTCATTGTCACAGTGTAGAAATAGAAGTAAGATATGGCATGTATTAATACTGTTCCCTTTGGAAAATAATATCTGCTACGCTGGACACAGACTTGATACCTAGTAAGTTCTTATGTAATTAATAAAGGAAATTGATCTCAAAAACTTAATCTTAAAAGTTTAATGGAAGGCGAACTTGTGGCATGGTGGTTAAGGTGGTTGGATCCCACATGGCTGGCCTTGTGGTTTGAATCCTGGACCTGGCGGTTTGAGAAACACACTAGGCACATGTGTGTGCATGCTCAGAATCCTAAAAGGAAAGAGAAATGGAGAAGACACAGTGGCATGACCATGCCCCACAGGGGTGCTTTCTTGCTTTCCTTTTCTCTGTCACTGTCACTCTCCAAAGAGCACATGCAGTCTCTAGCAAATTATTTTAAAAAAATTAAAATGCTTAATGGAAGCTTGGCATAGTGGTGCACACCACTAATCTCAGCTACTCAGGAAGCTAAGGCAGGAGGATCATGAGTCTGAGGCCAGCCTCATCAACATAACAAGACACTGTCTCAATAAAGAGAAAATAAAAGAAAAAGAATAGAAAGGAAAGGAAAACATCAAAAGTGTAACATTCTTATGAATTAATTCTAATCATGATAACACTGTAAATTCATGCTTAGGATACTTCTGCTCAACAGGAAGCATTGCTATGTAAATAGAAAAAGAGACAACAAAAATATTTACAAGCTCAAAAACAAGATAAATAATCCCACATATCATAAATAGAGCCGCCTCTCTGAGCATTGTCCTGGACATGCAGAACACGAGCCCCAGAGGCCAGCAGAGGCAGTAGGAAGTTCAATTCCTGTGGGTAATGGGTACCAAAGTGTGCTACTCATGGGAGGCTGGAGCAGTGCCCACTGCCACAGACTTGCTGGGCCTTGGCTCCCCTGATAACCATAAAAGGTGGAAGAAGCTACTTCTGCCTGAGGCTACAGTATAGTCAAGGCTCCCAACCTGAGGAGATAGGAAGATGAAGACACTGCCTGACCAGGAGGGATACGAAGCCCACCAGTGACTGAGTGCCCAGGCTGGTTATAGCCCCTCTAAGAGCAGAGCAGCAGTTCCTCCTCACGCTGCTTTAGAGAACCTTGGAGGCCTAGTGGATACAACTGTAAAAGCACTAGAAAGGCAGGGATAAGCCAAGGGGGGGTCTGCAAATGAAAAAATGAATGCTGTGCACCCTACCTGACAGATCCACAAACTAAAGAAGACTGTGCCCAAGATAAAATTCAAATAATGAAATGATGCAAAAATTACTTTAAAATAAACATGATTAAGACTAACATTCATGGGGGGCCAGCAGTTAGCGTAATGGCTGTGTCGCTGGACTCCCATGTAGCCGACCGCAGTACAAGTCCCAGACCCAGTGACTTAAACTCACACTGGGAGCATGTGCGTGCGTGCCCAAGGTCCCGAGAGAATAGAGGAGAAGAGACTGTGGTGTGGCCATCCCCCTGGGAGGTGATCTCTCGTTTTCTATCTCTCTGTCTCTCTTTCTGGCGAGTACATGCACCCTATAGCAAAAACCTCTCCAAAAAACCCCCCCAAAATCAACCAAGTACATGTGTGCCTGAAATCCCAAGAAGAGAATGGAGAAGAGACTATGGCGTGATCATCCCGGGTGGTGTGGGGGGGTGATTTCTCGCTTTCTGTCTCTCTGTCTGTCTGTCTCTCTCTCTCTCTCTCTCTCTCTCTCTGGCAAGTGTACATGCCCTGTAGCAAAAATTTCTCTAGGGAAAAAAAACATGCTGGGCACATATGCTTGTGTGGTCAAAATCCTGGCAGGGTGGAGAAGTGGAGAAGGGACTGTGATGTGAGTGTACCTGTTGGGATTCCTTTCTCTCTCTCTCTCTCTCTCTCTCTCTCTCTCTCAATCTCTCTCTCTCTCTGTTGCATACACATGTCCTCTGGCAATGGTCTTTTCCTTACCTTTCTTTCATAGAATTTTCTTTATTGTGAAAATTATTGCACAGAAAAGCTAAGAGTACTACAATAAACAGCCTCCATGGAAACAGTTAACATTTTGCTCTGTTTGCCTCTTCTCCTTTATGTGTGTTTACTTTTTATTTTGTTGAAAAGTAACTGGAAAGCAAGTATTTATTGCTGTCGAGGGTAGGTTGCAGACACGATACCTCACCTCTAAGTACTTCAGTGTGCTTCTCCTGAGAGGAACCACACTGCCATTATCACACTAAAGAAGAGAGTCAGTAATTCCATGCTGTCGTCTAATTCCAGTCCACATCCAAATTTCCACAGCAGTCCCAAGAATGTCTTATATAGCTAGTTTTTCTTGTCATTATTGTTGTTTTGCTTTATTTTCCTGCACCAGTTTCCCCATTGCATTGGTCATTGCAATAAAGAAGGGAGAAAAACAAATCTAATCTGGAAGCGGATCCAGGTTACTTATTTTCATACCTGTTTCTCTTCACTTCTGCGTGTTCCAGGCTGAGATTTTAACTGGCCTCGCTGTCAGCAGTCCTGCAAATGCAGAGAAGGCCGCATTAGTGCTCCAGGAAAGGGGCTGCCAGGCCGTCATCATCACCTTAGGGGCAGAAGGATGCGTGATGCTGTCCCAGACAGAACCTGTCCCAAAACACATTCCTACAGAGAAAGTCAAAGCTGTGGATACCACGGTAGGTTGTAAACTATAAGTCTCATTTTGGCCCTTGGAAATATTTAGCAACTAATTTACTACATCTGAACTTTTGGATAAGGAGATAAAAGGCCTAGGAGGTGATAAGGTAGAAGACAATAGCCAGGCAGGAGAACTTGTCTTAATCCTTTTGTAACCCACTGTGGGGCTTTATACAAATTACTTAACCTTTCTGAGCCTCAGCTTCCTCATCCATAAAATCAGAATGTCAGTAAAATTATACCTGTATTACTATATTCATTCAGTCCATAAATATGCGTTTATTGAATACCCTGTTATGTGTCAGTTTTAAGTGCTAGGACTATGGAGATGAACAAGGCAAAGTGTCTAGCTCATAGGGTTTAGATTCTGGGCAGCAAACAAAGAGTTGTGTCTTATAAGCTTCTCATATTGAATGAGTAACAAAAAGTGCTGGGTAACAAAGATCATGCTTTTCGCCAGCAAATAATTACAGTTAACATTTACCGGTATATATTTATTTACTCTTTGCAACAACTATGTGAAGCAGACACTGTTATTTATATTTTTTCAGATGAAGAAACTTGCTTAGGGTCATATTGCCAGTAAGTAACAGAGCTGGGGGTTCCAAACGACCTGTGGACCACACCGACATATTTTGTGTAGGTCACTGCATTAAGGACAAGAGTGTGACGTGGACAAGTCATGACTAGAGAACTGGAATGAAATGGAAACAAGTTATGACAAAAGGTTTATGGTTTCCCTAACTAGAGAAGTAAAAAGTGTTTATTGTTAGATTTAAGAAGAACTTGGGGCCAGCAGGTGACTTGGCGGTTAAGGGCATTGGACTCCCACACGGCCGATGGTGGATCAAGTGGACAGATCAGAGGGACCTGGAGGCTTGCTTTCTCACTTTTTCTCACTTTCCTTCTCTCTCTCTCTCTCTCTGTCCCTCTCTGGTCAAATTTAAATAAATAAATAAATAAAGTTAAATGAAAATGAAGAACTGACTAGAAAAGTAAGTAAATTTCAGAGACAAGAAGAGTTGAGAAAGAATAAAAATTGTAGTATTTTTATCAGAAACTAATACATCATTAATGATTTAAATACATTTTAGGGTTTTTTTTTTTATGCTGAAAAACAACTTTAAAATGTGGGTTATTTATAAAAAAAAAAATGTAAATAGCCTGGGGTCTGGGAACCAGCAGTTAGTGTAATGGCTATGTCACTGGACTCCCACGCAGTCGACCGCGGTTCGTGTCCCAGACCCAGTGGCTTAAAACTCACGCCGGGCGCGTGTGCGTGCATGCCCAAGATCCCGAGAGGAGAATGGAGGAGAAGGGATTGCAGCGTGACCATCCCCCCTGGGGGGTGATTTCTCACTTTCTGTCTCTATGTCTCTCTCTGTCTGGTGAGCGCACGTGCCCCATAGCGAAAATCTCTCAAAAAAAAAAAATAGCCTGGGGTCTGATGGAAATATGGATACAAATATACTTTTAAAAAAATACAAGTGCAAGGATGTGAGGGCAATCTGGCCATGACATCTGTCACCCATTGATCCCCAGGGTTGATCTGGCTGATCTGGCTGGCTAGGCGGGTGTTCCCGTCCTCCCTGACCGCTCCATGTGCATCACTTCCAAAGCTGTGTGCTCGGTTGAAGAGGACAATCATTCCCAATAGAGGAGGACCATTCTTCGGTCAAGGGTATACGAGTAGCTGCGCTCCCCTGCTAGAACCTCCAAACAAGCTCTCAAGGTCCATTGTAGGAGAACGTAGGCTGGCTAAGACTGGAGAGGGACTGCAGAGTCAAGGGCCCCATGGGCCATACCTGTCTCTCTCTCTTGCTCTCATTCTCTCAGAATAAATAAATAAACTTACAAAAATAATAAAGCAGTACCTCTGCCCCTACTTCAGTGTCTGGGTTAGTCACCACTCCTTTTGTTTCTAAGAACAAGAAGCAAAATTCAAATAGGCTTATATAAGCAGTTTATGTGTTGCACATAATTGGAAAGTCAAATTTGAATATACACCAGAACTCAGAGGCTAAACCATGTCAGCATGACTTGTTCACTCACTCTCTCCCTGTCGGCTCTGCTATCCTTGCTGCAGGGGCCTCTGAGCTCTAGCAGGTCCTCCCTGGCAGCTCCCTTGCCCACTCTGTGCCCTATATTGTTTCCCTGTCCCTAATGTCAAATAAAAATCAGAGAACCAAAAAAATCAGAGGATGGAGAAGTGGATGCTGAATAAACAAAAAACAACTCATGCCTACACAGGACAGTCATGTAGAAGTTCACTGCTGGGCATGGGACTAAATTAGGAAGAAACTAGCATTGGACATGTTCAAATTCAAATTCATAGCAATGACCCTCCATGTAATTTCATGTCGAAGGGCTGGATATCATGGATCCTGACTAGAGGAAGTAATCTCTAAGTTTCCTCCCAACTCTAGAGCCTTTGGTTCTATGGCTAGATATTTTCATTCATTCATAGAACAATTGCTAATTGAGTTCTGATTACTTGTCAAAAGAAAAAGAAAAAGCTGTGGCCAGCAGATGGTGTCGTGGCTAAGGCACTAGACTCCCACATGACTGACTGCAGTTCGTGTCCTGGACCCAGTGGCTTGAAACTCACACCGGACATGTGTACATGCAGGACCAGAAGATGAGAATGGAGAAGAAGGGATTGCAACATGGCCATTCCCCCTGGGGAGTGATTTCTCACTTCCCCCGTCTCTCTTTGTCACTCTCCAGCAAGCACACGCACCCTATGGCAAAAAACCTTAAAAAAAAAAAAAAAAGAGTAGAATATACAATGTGCTTGAATATGCCCAGAGATTTGTTGTTTTCTTGTATGATGTAAAGAATTAGTAAACAGTAGAATTAGTAAACAGTATGTAGAAAACTGAGGACATTAAAATAAATGTTTTTAAAGCTTGGCCCAGCCATTATAGTGTGGTAGTAATACAAGTGCCCTGCAAGGCTGGAAGCCATATGGTAACCACAGGTTCAGATACCTGGATCCAAAACATACTGTGCACATGTGTGGGTGCCCAGGATCCTCAGAAGCTAGAGGGCTGAGGAAGGCAGATAGAGGTATGATGAGATCCTATTGAAGGTGCTTATTTCTCCAACTTTCACACACACACGCACCTATATCATTTAAGAAAAAAAGTAATTGTTTTTCTCTAGGTCATCTGGAATCTAAGAAGCAAAAAGTATGACTAATCTTTGTATATCACATGGCTATAATTGAATAGTCATAGCAATAAAAATGCCAATTATTTATTTAAGAAAAAATGGAGATTATAATTATATTGTGAAGATGGAAGGTTAAAGTGAGTGCATATTTGTGTGTAAGTTGGGGGAAAATAAGAAAACTAAATGTTCTTCTTCCATAATTGGATGTCAAGCAATGATATCTAAAACTGCTTTAAAAAACAGTATTATAGGGGTTGGCCCTGTAGCACAGTGGTAAGCTCTGTGTTTTGGAAGCTAGATCCTACATGGCTGCCCTTAGTTTGAATCCTGACCCTGGCAGCTTGAAAAACATGCCAGGTGCATGTGTGCCCAAAATCTTGAAGGAAGGAGAGATGAAGGAAAAATGATTGCTGTGTGACCACACCCCATTTCTTTTTCTCTCTTTATCTCTGGCAAGCACATGTGCCTCTGAAAATTAAAGTAGTGATAAAAGCACATTACCAGAAATACTAGAAGAAACTACTAAAAGAACTTAAAGCAGGGACCAGCAGACAGCATAATGGTTACACTGCTGGACTCCTCCATAGTCAACCATGGTGGCTTAAAATTCATGCTAGGTGCATGTGCATGTGCCCCAAATCCAGAGAGGAGAATTGAGGAATAGGGATTGTGGTTTGGCCAGCCTCCGGGGGACAGAGGCGGGTGACTTCTCACTTTCTGTCTCACTGTCTCTCAGGTGAACACGCACACCCTACAGCAAAACATCTCTCTGAAAAGAAAAAAAAAAAAAAACTTAAAGCATTTGCCTCATGGAAATGGGAATGGAGATTGATGTGGCCTTTACGCTTAAAGACTTGTCCTTTTAAACTATGAATATAGATTGCTTTGATTTTAAAACAAAAAATAACATCATACAATGAGACCACTTCACCCCCGCTAGTATGACTGTAATAAAAAACAGATGGAACCACCAGATGGTGTAATGGTTATGTCGTTGAACTCCCATGTAGTTGACTACAGTTCATAGTCCTGGACCCAGTGGCTTAAAATTCATGCCGGATTGGACCAGCAGTTAACGTAATGACTATGTCGCTGGACTCTCATGTAGTCGACCACGGTTCAAGTCCCGGACCCAGTGGCTTAAACTCATGCCGGGCCCGTTTGCGTGCATGCCCAAGATCCCGAGAGGAGAATGGAGGAGAAGGGATTGCGGCGTGGCCATCCCCTCTGGGGGGTGATTTCTCCCTTTCTGTCTTTCTGTCTCTGTCTGTCTGGCGAGCGCATGCACCCTATAGCAAAAACCTCTCCAAAAAAGAAAAAACTTCATGCCCGGTGCGTGTATGTACATGCCAAAGATCCCAGGAGGAGAATGGAGAAGGGATTGTGGTGTGGCCATCCCCTCTGGGGAGGGTGATTTTTGCTTTCTGTCTCTGTCTCTTTTTATCTCTCCGTTAACACATGCACCCTATAGCAAAAATCTTTTTCTAAAAACAAACAGGTACAAGTATTGTCAAGGATGTGGAGAAATTGGAACCCTTTATAGATTGCTAGTAGGAATCTAAGATGGTACAGTTACTTTGGAAAAATATGGAGATACCTCAGAAAGTTACATACAGAGTTACCATATGACCCAGCAATTTCACTGCTAGATATATACCCAAGTGAAATGGAAACATGTGTCATGAAAAACTTGTACATGAATATTCATCACAGTATTATTTGTAACATCCAAAAATTGAAAATAATCCAGTGTTCGGCCAGCAGATGGTATGGTGGTTAGGGGCGCTGGACTCCCACATGGCCAACCACGGTTCTAGTCCTGGACATGGCGGCTTGCTTTCTTACTTTCTCTCTCACTCACTCACTCAATCTGTTCCTCTCTAGTCAAACTGAAATAAACAAAATAAAGTTAAATAAAATAATTTTAAAAATCCAGTGTTCATCAGCAGATTAGTGGGTAAACAAATTGTGGTGTATCCATACAATTAAAGGAATACTTATACATGTTACAACGTGGATACACCTCCAAAGCTTTATACTAAGTGAAAGAAGCCAAACACAAAAGGTCACATATTATGAGACCTCAAAAAGTTTGTAGAAAAATGGAATTAAAGTACAAGTTTATTTTGGTGCAAAAAAAAATTTGCAATCTATGCATAGTGTTTTCATAATACACATTTTCCACGAACCTTTGAAGACTCCTCATATGATTTCATTTATGTGAAATATACACAGTAAGTAAATTCATGAGCATAGACTACAGGTTGGTGGCTGCTAGGCATTTGGGGAAGGGGGAATGAGGAAAAACAGCTTAACAGGTAAAGAGTTTTACTTTGGGGTGATGGAAATGTTTTGAAATTAGAGGTGGTTTACAACATTTTAAGTATACTAAATGCCACTGAGTTATACACTTTAAAATAGTTACATTATTAAATAATATATTTCAAAGTTACATTATTAAATAATATATTTCAAAATATTTCATATTTTGCTAGGATATGGATGAATTTTGAAAAAATTATACTAAGTGGAAAAAGGCAGACATAAAAGGCCACATAAGTGTATCATTCCTTTTATATGAAATTACTAGACTAGGTAAACCTATGGTTGATGGTTTTCAGGGTGAGGTGGGGAGATGGGAATTGCTCATGGGTATGGGGCGAAAATGTTCTGGAATTAGTGGTGATGTCTGAGTAACCTTGTAGGCATAGTAAAAACCCACTAACATGTATTTTTTTTTTGGGGGGGAGCTTTTTGCTATAGGCGCGTGCACTCGCCAAAAAGACAGAGACAGAGAGAGAGACAGCAAGAAATCACCCCCCAGGGGGATGGCCACATCACAATCCCTTCTCCAGTCTCCTCTCAGGATCTTGGGCATGCCCAGCATGAGTTTAAGCTACCAAGTCTGGGACTCGAACCACAGTTGACTACATGGGAGTCCAGCGACATAGCCATGGGGGGTTATTTCTCCCTTTCTGTCTTTCTGTCTCTGTCTGTCTGGCGAGCGCACGCGCCCTATAGCAAAAACCTCTCCAAAAAAGAAAAAACTTCATGCCCGGTGCGTGTATGTACATGCCAAAGATCCCAGGAGGAGAATGGAGAAGGGATTGTGGTGTGGCCATCCCCTCTGGGGAGGGTGATTTTTGCTTTCTGTCTCTGTCTCTTTTTATCTCTCCGTTAACACATGCACCCTATAGCAAAAATCTTTTTCTAAAAACAAACAGGTACAAGTATTGTCAAGGATGTGGAGAAATTGGAACCCTTTATAGATTGCTAGTAGGAATCTAAGATGGTACAGTTACTTTGGAAAAATATGGAGATACCTCAGAAAGTTACATACAGAGTTACCATATGACCCAGCAATTTCACTGCTAGATATATACCCAAGTGAAATGGAAACATGTGTCATGAAAAACTTGTACATGAATATTCATCACAGTATTATTTGTAACATCCAAAAATTGAAAATAATCCAGTGTTCGGCCAGCAGATGGTATGGTGGTTAGGGGCGCTGGACTCCCACATGGCCAACCACGGTTCTAGTCCTGGACATGGCGGCTTGCTTTCTTACTTTCTCTCTCACTCACTCACTCAATCTGTTCCTCTCTAGTCAAACTGAAATAAACAAAATAAAGTTAAATAAAATAATTTTAAAAATCCAGTGTTCATCAGCAGATTAGTGGGTAAACAAATTGTGGTGTATCCATACAATTAAAGGAATACTTATACATGTTACAACGTGGATACACCTCCAAAGCTTTATACTAAGTGAAAGAAGCCAAACACAAAAGGTCACATATTATGAGACCTCAAAAAGTTTGTAGAAAAATGGAATTAAAGTACAAGTTTATTTTGGTGCAAAAAAAAATTTGCAATCTATGCATAGTGTTTTCATAATACACATTTTCCACGAACCTTTGAAGACTCCTCATATGATTTCATTTATGTGAAATATACACAGTAAGTAAATTCATGAGCATAGACTACAGGTTGGTGGCTGCTAGGCATTTGGGGAAGGGGGAATGAGGAAAAACAGCTTAACAGGTAAAGAGTTTTACTTTGGGGTGATGGAAATGTTTTGAAATTAGAGGTGGTTTACAACATTTTAAGTATACTAAATGCCACTGAGTTATACACTTTAAAATAGTTACATTATTAAATAATATATTTCAAAGTTACATTATTAAATAATATATTTCAAAATATTTCATATTTTGCTAGGATATGGATGAATTTTGAAAAAATTATACTAAGTGGAAAAAGGCAGACATAAAAGGCCACATAAGTGTATCATTCCTTTTATATGAAATTACTAGACTAGGTAAACCTATGGTTGATGGTTTTCAGGGTGAGGTGGGGAGATGGGAATTGCTCATGGGTATGGGGCGAAAATGTTCTGGAATTAGTGGTGATGTCTGAGTAACCTTGTAGGCATAGTAAAAACCCACTAACATGTATTTTTTTTTTGGGGGGGAGCTTTTTGCTATAGGCGCGTGCACTCGCCAAAAAGACAGAGACAGAGAGAGAGACAGCAAGAAATCACCCCCCAGGGGGATGGCCACATCACAATCCCTTCTCCAGTCTCCTCTCAGGATCTTGGGCATGCCCAGCATGAGTTTAAGCTACCAAGTCTGGGACTCGAACCACAGTTGACTACATGGGAGTCCAGCGACATAGCCATTATGCCAGTGCTGGTCCCTAAAGTGTATATTTTTAAAGAGTTAATTATATCTCAATTTAGTAAAAAAAGGAGGGGAAGACAAACACCACCACTACCAACCACAAAGCACTCTCCAGGGGCTTCACTACTGAATGGATATTCTTGTGATAGAGAATTGTCCACTGAGTTGCTCTCCTGACTCTTCTGAATGGGCTCTCAGCATGCCCCCAGTGGGATGGAGGTAACACTGACAGGAAACCAGGTAGTTATCTTCTGGAGATGGATTCCCTCATCTCTGTACATGTTTTTGTCCTCTTTGAGCCCCATCCAAGGCTCTCATTTTTTTAAAAATTCTTGCCTGCTCTGCACACAATTGGTCAGCCTCCTCCTAAGTCTAATAAAGAGAAGGTAATTCACATGGTGAGGCGAGGAATCCCAGGGAGGCCTTTTCTTCCGAACAAATGGGCTCCTTCATTTTTCTGTCAGGAGGGTATTACTTGCTCTGAGTTAATTTGTAACCTTCTCTCTCTTTTTTCTTCCTCCTAATCCCTTATTAAGAAGTCAGGGATGGCACGGGTGGTAGAAATCTCTTTAGTTAGTTGGCATGCTGTCCACTTGAGACAGACAGCCTGCCCTAGGAGAAGCCATTTCCCATTCTACGTCAGTGCTTCTGCAGACTGCTATATTCAGTTTTGCCTCACTGTTAATAGTTGAATATATCATTTCTATTTATACATCTGTTTTTCCCGTTGTACTAGAGTGAGATAGTGGCAGTAGCTGCAGATGTCCCTCAGCTCAGTTTGGAAGACATGACAGATGTGTCTCTCTATTTCCCATTTCTATATGTCTAAATCTCAGCCTCAAAATGACAGGGCGCGCACGCCCTCCCTCTGTTCCTTCCAACCTGACGGTTAGGGGCTTTGCCTTCTTGTTTTAGGAACTGTCTTGAATACGCACTCCACGGTCAGAGCCACACACACTTAAGCATAATTGTATGGTTATCATGCTAGCATGATGATAATTAATATTCTAATGTTAGTTATCCCTGGACTATAAGTCTGTAAAACTCTCAATATGTAAATTACACCTTTTATTTTCACTGCCAGAGGGTGAGAGGGTGTGTGTGCTCTTCAGAGAGAGAGAGAGAGAGAGAACCCCAGTGGGGTGTGATCACACTGCAACCTCCCTTTCCTCACTTCTCCATTTTGTCAGGATTTGGGGTACACTCTCGCACATGCCCAGCATGTCTTTCAAGCCACCAGAGCCAGGATACAGGCCACTGTTAGACATGTAGTACTGGCTTCCAGGGCACAGCACTCAACCACTGTATTTTGTGGCCAACCTAAAAATCGCTTTTTTTAATATGAATGATTAAGTCCTAGAATCTGCAATAATGGTCTCATTTCAAGAATTCGGCTCATAGTCTAAATTTGTCTTCTCAAGAATCCCTCATAATTCAGGATGTGTAAGTAAATTGATAGTAAACAAATGCCAGGGACATAGGGGTTCATCTTCCCTGTTTATTCCCTTTTCTTTTTTTTTTTTTTCCCAAAGGTTTATCATACTTTTTAAAAAAATAATTATTTTATTTTGTTTTATTTTATTCAGTCTTTGAAAATGTAGCATCTCAGGGGCCAGTCATTATCCCCCTCTTGGTGTGATCTTTCTCCCATGCTATATCCTCTTCCCCTGCCCTCCAACTCCATGCTACTCTCACCTGTGGAAAACCAAACTAATATTAAAAATTTGATTGGAACCAATGATTTTAGGTAATCTTAATAAGTGTTTTCCAACTCAAACAGCCAGAGTTTCTGATTCCTGCTTAGCCATGAACCTGCTGGGAGGACCAAATACTCAACAGTGCTTACATGGCCACTGCCAGCGTGTCTCTGGGGATTCTCCTTCAACTGACTTTCCTAGCAGACCAATCTTTCTTCCTCTCATCTCCATTCTGATCAGCATATACTTTCTTTGCATTTTTTAATAACTTGGAGGGTTTTTGAGGGCTCTTCATGGCTCAGAAGCCATTTTTTTTCCTTGAAAAGAACTTTTGACCATTTTTGTCCAGAAACTCCTGTTCTAGTTACTGTGTTTGGGTGTCCCTCACTGTTGCTTGCCAATATCTGAGAAAATATTGGGAGAGTAACATACTTTAGGTAAAGAAGGATAAGATTCTTGAGTGCCGAAGAGGTAACTACAACATGATAAGGATAACAATTTTTTATCCAATTGTTTAGATGAAACTGTTGTTTCCTTAAAATTTTGACCTTTGGAGACTTTCTCTGTTGATACTGACACTACTCAAAGTTCTTCTTTTATAAGTGCCTTGAGAGCCATTATCATCACCTTTACCCCACTAATCACTTTATTATTGTTTTCCTACTGATGAAATTAATATGTGTTTCATGTTCAAGGGGAAAAAGAGAGCAGACAACACAGAAAGGTATAAAGAGGAAAGTCATTGGCTGAACATGGTTTGCATCCCAGCCCAGAGGCTTGAAATACACAATGTGTGTGTGTGTGTGTGTGTGTGTGTGTGTGTGTGTACATGCACACATGCACACATGGGCCCCAAATCTTGTCAGGGTGGAGAAATGGAACAAAAAAGATTGTGACGTGATCATACCCCATTGAGGGGTGATTTCTGTTTCCCTCTCGCTGACAAATGCACATACTCTCTAACAATTAAACAAAAAAAGTCAAGTATTCATGATCTTACCATTTAGAAATAACCACCATTAGAGTTTTGGTGTAAACCCTTAGAGATGTTTTCCTATGCACATTCATACACTCGAATATCGACTTACAGCAAATTTGAATATTTGCAACATCAGAGGATTAATACATGCAATTATAAAAGTTTCTACAACTCAGAAAAAAAAATCAGATATTTCTCTAGAATAATGTAAATAGACAATTCACCTATGCTATAATGACACACATGATTGAATGCAAAAAAAATTAATTAAAAAAAAATAAATACAGACTCATTTCATGGAGAATTGAGACCATGCTCAACCTGAATAAAATTTAAGAATATACAAATTAAAATAATAATGATAATCCCATCTTAGTGGTGCAGGCAATAGCATACTGAACTACTGTACCAAAAGTCACATGGCCTTGGGTCCTGAGTCGACTGGAAAACGCACTGGATGCCCATGTACCCTAGATCCTGAAGAGCTAGAGCTGGGGAGAGAATGGCAGCATGACAAGGCCCTGGCAGGGGTGCCTCTTGCTTGCTGTGGATGCACATGTACTTTCTCTCATGAATAAAAATAAACTTACAACAAAATAGCAGTGAGATCCCATTTATCGTCCATACAGGTGGCAAAAATGAAGGATTCATAATGTCAAGTTTCTAATAGATCCAAAAAGACATACTCTCACGTAGCTGTATGGTATATTTGTACAATGTAAATTCATACATTTTCAGTGGACAGTTTCATAGTTAGAGTTTTTAAAATATACTTTCCTTTGACCTCATGTATGTCCTTGGAGAAGCTTATCCCACAGAAATACTCACATATACAAATATTTGTACTAGAATGTTTATTTCAGCTTTGTTTGTAATAACCAAAACCTGGTAAGATGGGTCTACATAATCATCAGTAGTAGAAGGCCAAGTAATAGTGTATTTCTATTTACTTAAAAGTCATTCTCTAACTCTCTATAAGCAAATGCATTTTTTTTTTTTTGGAGAGATTTTCACTGTAGGGCGCGTGTGCTCGCCAGACAGACAGAGAGAGACAGAGAGATAGAAAGCGAGAAATCACCCCCCAGGGGGGATGGTCACGCCGTAATCCCTTCTCCTCCATTCTCCTCTCGGGATCTTGGGCACGCACGCACACGCGCCCGGCGTGAGTTTTAAGCCACCGGGTCCGGGACACGAACCACGGTCGACTACGTGGGAGTCCAGCGACATAGCCATTACACTAACTGCTGGTTCCCGCAAATGCACATTTTTAAATCTGGGGAAAAAAACCTCACCAAGTTGTTGTGATCATTACTCATGGGAAGGGGAATAGGATGGGGGAGGGATGTCATAAAGGGAGACTTCTACATCCTACTCCATATTTTTCTAAATTGCTTGAGTTTTTCCATAGATCTATATTTTTTATGAATCAGTTTGCAATTTTAAGTAAATATGACTTTGGGACATAGTGAAACCCTGTTTGGAGCCAGATCTAGCAAATAAGATAGGGATCCATACCATTTCGTCAAGTGTTCACTGGGCTACATCCTCACAATGAAGCCTGTGGTTGTTCACAGTTCACTCTTGGTCTTACAAAGAACCTCGCAAGAATTCCCTGTATCTCTCTATAACTGAGTAGCCCCTTGTCTTAAGATAGCTTTTTTAAAAAATTATAATTTCTGGTTTACATACAATTTTTTTTTTTACCTTGAATAGACAGACTCAATGCCCCAAAAAAATAGATTTACATTATCTTCATATTCAAGGCACTTAAATCTCCTTAAGTCAGGATATTTCACTACACTTTGACAATTTTTTCCCCTTCATCTTTCCAAAGAAGCTGTTTCCCTCAAAAATATGTTATTTTATACAGTTCCCTTTGGAAATATCAGAATAAATGTCAAAGCTTCACTGTTTCTGTTTGTCATTCAAATGTATGGCAGATCTTCAGAGAAACTTTCTTCATATTCTAGTTTTCTTTCTGAAGGAATCTACTTAAATGAGGGGTTTTGACAAAGTTTATGGAAAATATATACTATGAAAAAACCATGCATGGGTTTCAAAATACTTTAGCACCAAAGTAAACTCATACTTTAATTCCACTTCCCACAAACTTTTTGAGTCCCTCATTTATCTAATTTAACTCATCAGCCTTCCTTTTGACGATCATATCTTGAATGATCTGAATTTGACTTTTGCCACTTCTTTGTTCTTTGTTTAATAGACAACCTAGAGGAGTTGTAAAAGGGACCAGCAGATAGCATAGCAGTTACATCATTGGACTCTCACATGGCCAACCATTGTCCGAGTCCTGAATCCAGTGCCTTGAAAATCACACCAGGGACATGTGTATGTGTACCTAAGATCCTGGGAAGAGAGCGGAGAAGGGATTGTGGGGTGATTTCTCATTTTCACTCTTACTGTGTCTGTCTGTCTCTCTCTCTCAGGTGAGCACATGCACCCTAAGGCAAAAACATCTAAAAAAAAAAAACAAAACAAAAAAAAAGGACCAGGCAATAATAGGTGATACCTCATGCTTAGATCCTTAATAGTCCATTCATGTACCCCCTCTTTGAAACAGTCCTGAATGAAATGGCTTATGAAGGACAGAACACAATGCTATTACTGAGTTGTATCTTCAAATTCATGTGTTGGAGCCAGTAAGTGGAATACTGGTTAAGGTGCCAGACTCCCACACGGCCAACCACAGTTCGAGTCCCAGACCTAGTGTCTTGAAACTCATGCTGGGCACGTATGCGTACGTGCACAAATCCCAAGAGGAGAATGGAGGAGAAGGGATTGTAGTATGACTATGCCCTGTGAGCGAAGCATTTCTCACTCACTGTCTCTCCAGCTAGTGCCCACACCCTATACCAAAAATCTCTAAAAAAAAAAAAAATTCATGTTGTTGGAAGACCTAACCCCAATGTAAATGTGCATGGAGATAAGTCTCATAAGGAGGAAATTAAGGTTAAATGAGGCCATAAGGGTAGGACCGTTTTGATAGGATTAGTGTCCTTATAAGAAGAGTCACTAGAGAACTTGTTCCCTCCCTCTGCACTCACACAAACAAGAGTTCGTGTAAGTACACAGCAAGGTAGTAGCCACCTACACGGCCAGAGACAAGGCCTCAGAGTGAAACCTACTTTGCCAGCACCTTGGCCTTGGATTTGCCAGCCTTGAGAACTGTTGAGAAATTAAGTTCTATTGTCCACATCATATAGTCTGAACTATTTCATTACGAAAGCCCTAGCAGACTAAGACACAAAAGGAAGCAAGCTGCAGAGAAGACCAAAAGAGAATTCTGGAAATCAGCTATTTTGTAAGGAGAAAAGAATCAGAAGCAAACTATCATGATCAGCCTACATCACCTTTTTTTTTTTTTTTTTTTTTTCAAGGTTTTCGCTATAGGGTGTGTCTGCTCACTAGAGAAAGGCAGTGAGAGTGAAAATGAGAAATCACCTCCCAGGGCATGGGGTAAGGGGGATGATGTTCGTGTTGCAATCTCTTCTCTTCCATTCTCTTCTCTGGATTTTGTGTGCACACACACATGTACCTGGTGTGATTTTAGAGCTACCAGGTCTGGGACTCAAACTACGGTTGGCTATTTGGGAGTCCAGTGCCTTAGCTACCCCACCACCTACTGGCCCCAACATCACCTTTTTGATTCAATAACTCAAGGTTTTGCATATTGTTCAGCTGTAATCATCAGTCCCTGTGGCTAAGGACTGGTGATGTCCTGAGTTCTATTCCTGATTTAGCCATTAATTTGCCGTGCTGCTGGGGGCAAATGACTTATGTTTGGAGCTCAGATTTTGTATCCAAACATGTTGTGACTGGAAGTATGTGATTTCGGACACACCTTTGCCCTCTAAAATTCTTGGATTCCTTGACCTCTGAAATTAAAATCTCTTGGGCTAATCATGAAAGCTGGGCACTATTCAGCCAGGAGTCATACTGAACTCTGTGCATTACCTCAGATTCCCAGAACAACTCTACGAGATGGTTTTTTGCCTGTTCTAGAAAGGAGAAAACTATGGCTTCAAAAGGTTAATGATCTGCCTGGGGTATACAGGTGGTAAGTTGAAAGAACCAGGATTCTTGCTAGATCAGTCTGTCTGTCTGACTCCAAGACCCACAGGCTTCTCTCTCACTTCTGTGCTTTTTGATTGGTGACAGTCTGCCCAGCCTTCACTCTCTCTCTCCTGTTTGACATGCAAGCACTGACTTTCTTTGTCACTTGTCATGATACGACTCTTGTAATTGCTCCTTTTCTCTTGATATTCAGAAGCTGCCAGATCTTGAAAAGACCTTGCTTACTTTGAACAGTACACTGCATGCAACCTCACTTAAATGAAGTAATCTACGTATCCCCTGAGAGCAGCGCCCGGCATGTGTAAGCACTTAGTAAGCATTAGTTCTCATTAGTACATCCCTGTATGCCTGATTGTTCCCTTTCCTTGGATCATTTGGGGATATCAGGTAGCATGTACCAGAAGCTTGCATCATCCATTGTTAAGCAGAGTGGAATGATCTTGGCATTGTACAGGACTGAAGAGAACCCAGGTTCCTATGACCATCAATTCCACCTGGACGACATGGGTAATGATATGGCAAGATCATGCCCATTCCAGACAGCAAAGATTTTTGGCACAACTCATGTCCCTTCATTCTTTTTTTCCTTTTTTAAATTTATTATCATTCTAATCTTGTTTATATTACATTGACTCACATATAACTTTACAGTGTATTACATTTCTTTTTGTCACTGATGACCAAATCTGGTGCCCCACCCTTAGAGACTATAACCAAATCATCTTTCCATTAGACTTCTTAGAGTAGCACCAGAGAGATGGTGGCACAGCAGTAACACACAACACTGCATGGCTGCCCGACATGGATAGGTCTGGGGTTCATGTCAGGAGACTTGCCTGAGTATTCTGGGTATGGACATGCCCGTGATCTGATGCAGCCTGGAGCTAGGGGTGGACCGTCATGTCAGGACCATGTTCTGGGGTGCTCTGTCCCTCTCTGTGTCTCACTTGCTTATGGAGGAAATAAGTAAACTTAAAAATATATAGAGAAATCTGAAGTGATAAACTATAAAGGCTAGTAAAAATATGATTCTTCTTTTCTTTTTCTTTAAGAGATTTTTGCTATAGGGTATGTGCACTCGCTGGAGAGACAGACAGACAGAAAGCAAGAACTCACGCCCCAGAGGGAATGACCACACCACAGTCCCTTCTCCTCCATTCCCTTCTCAGGATTTTGGGCACACACACACGCACACATGCCTGGCATGAGTTTTAAGCCACTGCGTCAAGGACTGAAACCACAGTTGACTACATGGGAGTCCAGAGACGTAACCATTATGCCATGGTAGTCCCTGATTCCTATTTTCTTAACTTTCCCAAACTAGCTTTTCAGTTGAGGGTAAGGAAGAAACACTCCTCTTCCCTGCCCAGCAAATTCCTACCCATCCTGAAGGTTCAGCTCAGAGAGTTCTTTTTTGGCAACCCAAACACTGAATACAGTGCTTGACATGATCATAATAGGTCCTCCTAAATCATGAGAGAGTTCTGGTTCCTCCTGGGAAAGCAACTAGTTTGAGTGTCAGAGTCACTCAGCCTCCCAGCCTCAGTTTTCTCAGAGAACTAGAAGATCTACAGGATTCCTTACATTCCTGAAATTCTACATTTAAAATTTCCGGGGAAGGAATGAATCTAGATAACAAATACTTTTTTGAAGTTATTTGAAAACAGATTAGTTACTGAGTTTTCCCTTTTAAAACATGTCCTCAGATCTTTTTTTTTTTTTTACCTGCATGCAAAGGCCAAGCCCCAAAAAATTAAATTCATAAAGAATAAATGACATCTCTGAAATTGGCATCATAGAATGAAGAAAACTCAAATGAGGTTCTGAAATAATCCTCGTGGTCTTAAGACTCACATCAATAAAACTTTCTGTGCAAACTCTGCTGACTCCAGCTGCCAGAAAAGATGAAGAAGACATTCACTGACTGTAAAGAAAGGACAGAACAGGTAATTGCTAAAGAGACCGAGAGACAAGGCACAAGATATCTGTCACGCCCAGGGGGCCACATTAGCTCTATTACATTACTTCCACATCAGCAGATCATCTCATTTATTAGCTAATCAGGCAGAATTGAATATTTTAAATTATCTTTCTTAATCCTGCATGCAATCGGTTGAAAACCCAGGACTCTAAAAATCTAATTGTATCTGCTTACCAGAAATGTCATCTTCACTTTGAGAAATTGAACCAGGTCTATACACGAGGCTTTTTCCATTTTCCCAAGGTGCTGTCCTGTAGTCAGAACTGTACATGCATGTGCATGTGTTTCGTGCCCAATGTCCAAGGGCCTCCCCAGGAGGACCTGGGACCCAAGTCCTGCTTTGAAACTCAGCTATGACCAGAAACTAAAAGGAAGAATGGTCACGGGAAGAGGGGCATGGAGGCAGAGGTAGAGTGCAGAGAAGAAACAATTATGTAAGCCTTAGCAAAAGTCAAGCGAGAAACATCTAAATTTAGTGTTTTGTGGGTCTGCACAGGAGAGAATTCCACTGCCTGGTATAAGGCTGCAGAAGCTTGCTTACCCACCTACGACTAGGACTTCATTTCCTCTTAGCTCCTATACCTAAGCCGCACTTTTCCACCTGGACATCACCATGAGAGCATGATGAAACCATGGTCTGCCCCTTGCCAATATCCTAGGATGTGTAGTGGTGTTCTCAGGAGCACACCTGCCAGGATTGCACTGTGGATCTCCTAGGTGGTTTCTATTGAGTGGTGCTGTTTGAACTTGGTTAGAACTGAGATTGTGAAAAGGTGACAGAATGATCGGGAGCCAAATTACAGAGCCCAGAGAGTTGGAGTCATGTCTGCTGCCGTCAGTGCCCATTGCTGCTGATGGAGTTGGGCAAGGAAATGGAAATGCAGGTGGTGGCTCACAGCTTGTTGAACATCTGTTTGCCCTTTGTATAAAAGGATGTGTGTGTGTGTGTGTGTGTGTGTGTGTGTGTGTGTGTTGTAGGTCAGTGGTGTGCATACCTTGTGTGTTATTGTATTGATGGCATGTGCTCTGTCAGAATAAACTGTTGGTGGCGTGAATGCCATGTGTTTATGTGTGCACATGTATGTGAACAGAATGTACCACTGTACAGACATGACACAGTTAAAAGGGGCAACTCTTTAAAGCAAGTCACTCTTGCTTTCCTCTTCTACTTCTATTCCTTTTTAAAAATATAGGGGACTGGATGGTGGTGCAGTGAGAAAATGTGGCATTGTTAGGCTGACCCTCATAGGAAGGTTCCAGATTCAAGTCCAGAGACCTTCCTGAATACACAGCATGTATGTACCCATGATTCAGGGCTGGCTGAGGCCGGATAGATCACAGTGTCAGAACCCTGTTGGGGGTGCTCTCTCTCTCTCTCTCTGTTTTGCTCACTCAGGAAGAAATAATGCACCTACATAGATATATATATTCTGTACTGTGGTACAACCCTCTAAAAAGCTATGTGGTTTGTAAATAAAGGGGTCCAGAGAGTTGATGAATTATATCCCTCCTGAGAGATTCTTTCTAAAAACTAGAAATTTTATAACTTTATTTTTCTCAGTCAAAACAGATCAAAATGGGACAAAGGAAGGTCATGTTAACATCTACTATATGACTTCCCCCTGACTGTTCCTGCTTCTAGTTAAGAAAAATCCTTTTCTTCAGGGAAACCTCTTTAGCAAATGGTGTTGGAAAAACTGAAACTGAACCCCTATCTGTCACAATTAACAAAAATCAACTCAAAGTGGATCAAAGATCTAAACCTAAGACTGCAAACTATCAAACTACTGGAGGAAAACACTGGGAAAACTCTGGGAGACATAGGGGTAGGCAAAGTCTTCTTAAGCAAGACCCCCAAAGCACAGGCAATAATCCCCCAAGTAGACAGGTGGGATTACATCAGATTAAGGAGTTTTTTGCACAGCAAAGGACACCGTAATTAATGTGAATCGACAACCCTTGGAATGGGAGAGAATTTTTGTTAACCGTGCCTCAGATAAGGGACAGATAACCAGAATACACAGGGAACTCAAGCAGCTTACCCAGAAGAAAATGATTCACCCAATTAAAAGATGGGAAAATGAGCTGAATAAACAACTCTCTAAGAAAGACATATGAACAGCCAAAAAGCATGTGAAAAAATGTTCAACATCACTCATTGTAAGGGAGATGCAGATCAAAACCACAATAAGATACCACCTAACCCCAGTCAGAATGGTGAAGATTAAAAAACAAATAATGATAAGTGCTGGAGGGGATGTGGTGAAAGGGGAACACTCCTACACTGTTGGTGGGAATGTAAATTGGCCCAGCCACTGTGGAGAACTATATGGAGGTCCCTCAAAGACCTCCAAATAGAACTACCATATGATCCAGCAATTCCACTCCTGGGTATCTACCCAAAGGACAGGAGAGCCCTCAGTTAGAAAAGCACTTGCACGGTTATTTTCGTTGCAGCATTATTCACAGTTGCTAAGACATGGGACTAATCCAGATGTCCACAAACAGATGAATGGATCAAAAAAGTGTAGCACATATACTCCATGGAATCCTATTTGGTCATAAAAAACAACAAGGCCCTGGAATTTGATAGAAAGTGGACGAATATGGAAGATTTGTTGCTGAGTGAAGCAAGTCAGGCTATGAAAAAGACATAGTATGTCTCTACTTAACATATACGGCCTGTCCTCATTCTATGGTAGAGACTGAAAGACTGGAGAACATAAAAGCATTAAAAATTGTAATGGACACTAGAAACAAAGTGGCAAAGTCCAAAGAGTGTGGGAGGGGAAGAGTGTAGGAAAGGAAATTTGTGGGGGGAGGGAATGGAGAAGTAAGACACTTGTGGGACACAGATAAGGTTTATTATCTGTTGACTAGGATGTGTATAATAGTCTCAACGAGGCTGGACTGAGGTGTATATCATGCTAGGTAAAGTCTCTTTACAATCTTAAAAAAAAAAATCCTTTTCCTCTACCTCCTCTTCTCTTTAGCTTTTAGTTTTAGCATGTAGAAATCTAATTGTTAGATGAAGTTGTAAGTGACTGTAATTTGCATCAGTTATATACATATGGCTTCCCTTAGGAGTTTTAAGGCCACCTGGATTGCTTTTCTTTTTTAAATAATTATTTTAACTTTATTTATATATTTTTAAAAATTTGACCAGAGAGGGACAGAGGAAGAAAGAGAGAGAGGAAAAGTGAGAAAGGTCCAGGACTAGAACTGCAGTTGGCCATGTGGGAGTCCAGCGTCCTCAACCACCACACCATTTGCTGGCCCCATGGATTGCTTTTCTTTCGTCCTTTCTTTATTCCATCTTTCCTTTTTTATAATTATGAAATATTGTGCTGTGACGTATAGAGAATAATATCATGGACACCTACCACTGAGCTTTATTATTTCTTAACATTTTGATATTTTTGTTTCACGTAATTTTTAGGAAATAAAATACTACAAACACAATGTGATTTCTTGGCTTAAGATGCTTAGTATTATGACGATTGAGTCTATTTTAGAACTTTGCTTCAGGCTGGCCCTTTAGTCTAGTGATTAAGGGAGCTGATCACACATGACCAACTACAGTTCAAATCCTGCCTCTGGCAACTTGAAAAAACACACCTGGCAAATATGTGTGTATGCCCAAAATCCCAATGGGATGGAGAAATTAAGGAGCAGGAATAGTGGCATGACAATGGCCCGTGGAGCAGGGAGGTGCTTTCTCCTTCTCTCTCTCATCTCTGTATTTCTCTCTGGTGAGCACACATGCCCTCTAGCAAAAAAATTAAAAAGTTAAAAAAAAAAAGAACTTTGTATTTAGAAACACATTTGAACATATTAATAGTATTAGTTTGTAAGAACTTCTTTGTCTTTGCCATTCTGCAGTTTACTACAATGAGTCCAGATCCAAATTAATTTTTATTTATACTTCTCATGACCCTTTATTCTTCCTGAATCTCAGTGTTTGTGTTTTTCATCAGTTCTGAAAAATTCTGAACTACATTCTTTTTTTATTATTTGCTCTCCCATATTTTCTCAGTCTTATCATTCTGGAAACCCTATTAGATATAGGGTAGAACTTCTCTTTCTTCATGTTCTTTAAAATTGAAACTATTTCATAATTTCTGTATCCTGGTCTCTCTGTGGTATGTTCCAGATTGTTTTGTTAGGTCTTTTTGTCCCAGTTTATTAATTCTCTTATTAGTCATACGTAATTTGTTTAAACCCACTTTTTACGTTAGTCATCATATTTCTCATTTCTAAAATTTCTGTTTGGATCCTTACATCTCAAGCCTGTCCATTTCTCATGTGGATGTTCTGATTCTTACATTTCTTCTTTTGTCTTTAGTCATTTTAAACATACACCTATAGCTTCTTTTAGATGGCACTATTGAAATTATGGAGACTAATTCTGCTATTTTTAACTGCTTGCTCTCCTTTGTAGTAGGTTATTTTGTCACTTTCTTTTTTAAAGAATTATTTAATTTTATTTCTTTATTTTTATTTTTTAAAGTTTGTTATAGGGCACACACATGCACCAGAAGTAGGTAGGGGAGTGAGAAAGGAAGCTGCCGAGTCCAGGGCTCCATCTGCAGTCGGCCATGTGGGATCCAGCGCCTTAGGCACCACACCACCTGCTGGCCCATTGCATGTGTTTGCTAAATTCGGACTGTGAGCTTATCTCCAGTGGTGCTTTATCTGTAAGAATCCTACATGGTCTACACTGAAGGTATTTTTTTGCCAGGGAACTTTTGCCTTTGCATCTACCAGTGACCCAAGAAGTATCCCTAGCTGAGGAATACTTTTAATCTCTTGGCATGTGAATATTTGATCACACAGTGTAAATTTAAAAACCTAAACTATGTGAGAATAGGGTCAAGGTTACAAAGTATCAGGGGAGACAGAATTCCTTGCTGTTCCCTGAGCTGGTGACTCTTCTCTCCCCACTCCCTAGACTGCCCTTTCTATAAGAGTTTTGGTTCCAGCACTCCGCTTTGCTCAAAATCCATCTCTTGTCCAAACATGGGTATGAAACCCAAGTCCCAAGATTACCAAGATCCGAAAACCCCCAGATGGCCTTAGTTTATTCACATACCTCTCTGTTTTTAGTTCCCTCTTTGTTTTTGGACTCTAGGAAAATCTTCCTTCTACTTTTTAGATACATTTATAATGATGGGATTTCTATGATATCCTAGAGTTTTGAGCTTCTTATTGAAGGAAGTTTTCAGATCTCTAGGCCACAACATTGCTAGAAAGGGAAACCTAAACAGGGTTTCTTACAATTGTGATCACATTCAGAATCCTCAGGCTTCCTGGCTCTTATTCTCAGAACATCCTGGCAGTTACATAGTGAATGGAATGAAAGTGGTCACTGGAACTGAAAACGGTCCTTTACAAAAGTGGAAAACATGGGCCAACCCCTTGGCTTAGTGGTTAAGGGAGCTAGATCCCATATAGCCAACCACGGTTCAAATCCCAGTTCCAGCAGCTTGAAAAACACACCAAGTGTGTGTGTGTACCCAAAATCCTGATGAAAAGGAAGAATAAAGGGAAAGATATTGCAGCATGACCGTACCCCATTTGAGGGTTCTCTCTCTCTCTCTCTCTCTCATGAGTACACAAACCCTCCAGTGATAAAATTTTAATTTAAAGAAGAAATGGAAAACAGACCTATAGGAAAGTATGGAAAACAGTGTGAGGAGCACCCCACGGTATAGTCATAATTCAGCACATTGTGTTTGAATTTTCTGCATGCCACATAGCAAGCATAGACCTATGTAATAGGGACACGCTGGCATAATAAGACAGCCATGGGGCCCACCAGGTAGCATGGTGGTTAGGGCATTGGACTCACATATGGCCAACTGTGGTTCAAGTCCCAAACCTGGTGACTTGCTTTCTCGCTTTCTTTCTCTCTCTCTCTCTCTCTCTCTCTCTCTCTCTGTTTGTCTCTCTGGTGAGTACATGTACCCTATAGCAAATTTAAACAAATAAATTAATTGATTAAATTAATAAGTTTTAAGAATTATTTTATTTAACTTTGTTTATTTATTTACTTATTTTAATTTGACCAGAAAGGGACAGAGCAAGAGAGAGAGAGG
>NW_006199637.1:1656384-1685093 GCF_000334495.1 Tupaia belangeri chinensis
GGAGAGGAGAGGGGAGGGGAGAGAAAAAAAAAAAAAGCCACTAAGTCTGGGACTCAAACCACATTCGGCCATGTGGGAGTCCCAGCACCCTTAACTACCATGCCACCTGCCAGTCCCTAAATAAGTAATTCCTTAAGTTAAAAAATATATATTAAACAAAAAGACAAACCTGGCCACAAAGAGTTTGGAGTCTAGAAGAGTAGATTAACTATATTGTCATGCAGCTTTGAAAAGTACCCTGGCGGGGATGCCTTTGAGTGCAGTAGAGGGGGCCCACCTGCCTCAGGTGCCCAGGGAAGGTGTGTGAGAGGATAAGGAGGTGAGCTGAAGGCTGAGTCAGACACAGCTTGGTAAAGGGTCATCCAGGGAGAGGCAGAAGCTCAAGAAATGGCCCTGAAGCTGGAGGGAGCAAGGCATTTTTGTGCCTCTGTTTGGAAAGGGCTTAGAGAATAAGGAAGGGTGGGAACGGATGAGGTGGGGAGGTGCCAGGGGTGGGTCGTAAAGGGTTTCATTTGCCACATCTAGGAATTCATCCTTATATCTGAGAGCATCAGGAGCCAACTGACGAAGTTAAGCAGGGGATAGATTTGACCAGATTTCTACTTTATACAAAGATGAATGTGGCTGCTGTGTGAAGAATACATTAGAGATTATAAAACTGAAGCAGAGGGACCAGCAGATGGCGTAACTGTTACGTTGTTGGAGTCCCACATAGTTGACCATGGTTCGAGTCCTGGACTCAGTGGCTTAAATTTCACATGAGCACATGTGCATGTGTGTCCAAAATCCTGAGAAGAGAATGAAGAAGCAGGGATTGCGGTGTGGTCATCTCCCCTGGGGGATTATGTCTTGCTTTCTGTCTCTCTGACAAACACACATGCCCTACAGCAAAAAATATATATCTATAAAAAATAAAAAACAGAGAAGTTAAGACTGTTGTATTGATCTGGATGAGGGATGATAGCAACTTGGACAAGGGAGGTGATAGTGGAGGTTTTGGGAGGTGGGTTTGAGAGCACTTAAAAATTCAGAGGACATAACAGTAATCTTTTTTAAAAAGGAGGGGGACTAAGACGACTATTTCTTTTTATTTTTTTTAAGAGGTGTTTTGTTTTGTTTTGCTATAGGGCACATGTCAGAGACAGAAAGTGAGAAATTGTCCCCCGGAGGGGAGAGCCATGCCACAATCCCTTCTCTTCCATTCTCCTTTCAGGATCTTGGGCACGCATGCACAGGTGTCCAGAGTGAGTTTTTTAAGTCACCAGATCTAGGACTCGAACCGTGGTTGACTACGTGAAAGTCTAGTGATGTAACCATTACACCATCTACTGGTCCGTGGGCTATTTCATGGTCAAAACAAACAGATCATTCTGTCTGGCTTAGTGTTTTTCAACATTTTTTTTTTCTTCCTGACTCACCTAAGGGATAAAATCTACTCTCATTAAAAACAGTTCATATTATCAGTGATTCTCTGCAGATAGCACAGGAAGATGCCTATGAAATTTACAAATGTAAATAAATAAAAATTCCAAGGTGACTCCTGTGTACCCAATCCATGGCACTACCTGCCACTCCATTTTAGGGAATCTTGTTGGAGCAGAAATCTAGCCTTCAGTTAGAGTAACATTTGAAGGAAACTCTTGCAACCCAACCTGAGTTCAGATATTTCTCCTCAATACCTGTGCCTTAGAGGCTAACTCCTAATAACAGCACATCCTCCACATACCAATATACCCTCCCCTGACACAGTGACAAATCAGCCTGTATATGATGAATTGGGGTAGTAAAGACTAAAACACGAGCTATTCTAGCCAAGGCATACACAGCTTGCTATGAATCATCCACAGCAGCTTTTAGCCCAGTTAGATTCACAGAACAATTGCTCAGTTCTTTCCTTCATTTTCATAGTGTAGACCTGGCTCAAGACCTTCAAGTAAAAGAGCAACTGTAAGGAAGCAGAAACATTATAAATAACCCAGAGAACCCTTTTATAACAGCAACTGCCTGCTGATTTTGTGGCCTAACAGCTCGCGCAGAAAGGATATAAATACGATATTGTGCAATGACTAATTACTCAAAATTTTGTGCATCAGCAGAAGTGGAACCTGTGGTTGATGCTAATATTATCAAATGCCTTTGCTGTTTAATAATCTGGTAGCTCTCCATTATTTAGCATGCGATTTGCACAGAGAACAATGATTTTGTTTCAAGTACCTCTTGTCGAAATAAAAAAGCAGCTGTTGGAAGATGAACACTTGGCAGAAAATGTTATAGCGAGTCTTTTGTAAGATACTAAATCATATTGGATTAACTGTTTTCTGCCTCACATGTGGAGTCACAAAGAAAAAAGATTGCTGACCACAGAAGGCAGGGCCAATCTTTAGAACCCAGTAAATCATTAACAGACATTCTAGTTTTAAGTGCCATTTGTTTGCCAATATATAGTTATTTATACACAAAGCATTCATTAATATTGCCTGTTGAATGGGCACTTTTTTATTCATTTTTAGCTCACACTCAGGATTCTCCTTATCTTCCATTAATATGGAATTTTTTTTTTGAGAGGTTTTTGCTATAGGGCGCACGCACTTGCCAGAAAGACAGAGAGAGACAGAAAGATAGAAAGTGAGAAATCACTCCCCAGGGGGGATGGCCACACTGCAATCCCTTCTCCTCCATTCTCCTCTCGGGATCTCGGGCACACATGCACATGCGCCCGGCATGAGTTTAAGCCACTGGGTCCGGGACTCAAACTGTGGTCGGCTACATGGGAGTTCAGTGACATAGCCATTACGCTAACTACTGGTCCCATTAATATGGAGTTCTTTAAATTATAGAATAAATTAACCCACCACAGATGTTTTGGGTAGAATGAGTTTTTAGCCCATATTAAGTTTGTACAAGCCATTCTTCTTGGCTAGCCAGACAAAAGGGTGGTCCCCCTTCCACTGAACCTGGAGAGGATAGAACAGCCCAGAAGGGTTCCTGAGACACCATCCACCGACTCTCAGATTCACCGTGCCCCTTATACGTTCGTCAGGCTGACCAGCCACTGACCAAACTAGGGATGCATCAGTGGGTATGGGACGTTGTGACACAGATGCTGGGCACAGTTGGTCTCAGCCAGACAGTTGAGCTGCTTTAACGTAGTTGTTGGGTCATCAGGAAAGTCACGACGTGTTTTTCTATGCAAAAAACACATCATGACTTTCCTGACAACCTAACATATTGACTCAGGCACAATCTTTACACTGTTACTCTAATTATCATAAGTAAAAGATAAAATTATCTCTTTTTTTCAAAATAACAAGCACTATGCAAAACAACCAGCTTCACCTTATCCCCTGTTTCCACTCCAGGAATGCAGTAACAGGTGAAGATTAAAAATGGAGGTAGAGTTTTCAGAGACGGCTGAGGATTGCTTATAAGGGTAGGCTGCGCTTAGGCTGAGGGTGGGATGAAGTTCAGAAAAGGTGCAGGAATGGGAACGTCTGTTCTATGCTTGATTGGTAACGCATGACAGTATGTCTGCATTTTTTACGTAGCAGTTTTGATGCAAGTCTTATCTCAAAACAGCCTCTTCAAAATGCCCCCTTCTGCACCACTGTGGCTGGCCAACCCAGAGTTCGTCACAAACTGCTGAAACAGTAAATTGAGACACCATCCACCGACTCTCAGATTGACCGTGCCCCTTATACGTTCGTCAGGCTGACCAGCCACTGACCAAACTAGGGATGCATCAGTGGGTATGGGACGTTGTGACACAGATGCTGGGCACAGTTGGTCTCAGCCAGACAGTTGAGCTGCTTTAACATAGTTGTTGGGTCATCAGGAAAGTCACGACGTGTTTTTCTATGCAAAAAATACATCATGACTTCCCTGACAACCTAACATATTGACTCAGGCACAATCTTTACACTGTTACTCTAATTATCATAAGTAAAAGATAAAATTATCTCTTTTTTCAAAATAACAAGCACTATGCAAAACAACCAGCTTCACCTTATCCCCCGTTTCCACTCCAGGAATGCAGTAACAGGTGAAGATTAAAAATGGAGGTAGAGTTTTCAGAGACGGCTGAGGATTGCTTATAAGGGTAGGCTGCGCTTAGGCTGAGGGTGGGATGAAGTTCAGAAAAGGTGCAGGAATGGGAACGTCTGTTCTATGCTTGATTGGTAACGCATGACAGTATGTCTGCATTTTTTACGTAGCAGTTTTGATGCAAGTCTTATCTCAAAACAGCCTCTTCAAAATGCCCCCTTCTGCACCACTGTGGCTGGCCAACCCAGAGTTCGTCACAAACTGCTGAAACAGTAAATGGGCCCTGAGACGCAGTGAGGCCCCAGATGGAGTCAGCACATGGCCCAGCAATAGGAACCACTGTCTGGCCTGGACTGGGAGCCATTTGTCACTAATAACAAGGGCAGATCTGTCCATGGCGCTGACCTCGGAGCCAGCCTGAAGCCCACAACCAAGTACATTCATGTGTGAAGGCAAGCTAGCCAAAACGCACCACATAGGGGGTTTATTTTGTCTTTGACTCCATTTCAGATCAAATCCAAGTGGTGCAGTTATTAAAATCCTCTGTACTCTTCCAAGTGGCTGCTAAATACTTGTAGGGCCCCAGTCAATAAAGAAACTGGCAATTAGGGGGAAGGTTAGTAGAGGTTTTCTTGTTCTCTAGTAATTGACGTGTAACCAATGTATGGAAGATAGCAAGACCAGTACCAGTTTCACTTTTGATACCCCTCATGGTCTCTCGGGGCAATGCATGCTGCCCTAAGCATCTCCCAGCCTCACAGGCCTTTGATTTTGCACTCGACCCTCCATTGCTCCTTGCCTGTTGTCATCTGTTCAAGTGAAGGAAGGCTTTAGCCCAATAAACCTCATTCCAGAGAGAAATACATAATTCAAGAGAAACACTGTTGTCAAAGAAGAGAAGGCACACCACTGTGTGTCAGCATTTGCCGTAAATTAAAGAGGAGTACAAGCAGAGTTTAATGGAATGTAGAATTGAAATGAAAATAGAACTAATATTTAGGCAGTCCTCCGCCTCTTTTTTCCCTGCTGTGACATGAACGATTGACTCTCTCCCAGCTCAAGTGCCTACTGCATTGTAGTATTTTTTTCTTTTCTGCTGGGATTTTTTTTTTTCTCCCCCATAAAATATTGGGTGTTTGTCGCTAGCATTCCAAATGAGGTCTTTTCACCTTTTCCATCTTAACCTCAACAGAAAAGTCAGGGTAGGAAGAGTCAGCGTTTTCCCCTACTCCTCTACACCCTTCACGTTCACGGCAGAAAGGATCTGTGCCACACAGGTACGTCCAGCCAGTTCAGCTGGTGTAGGTAGCTACTGAGTCGTCCTTGGTACTGATGCTTTTTTTCTTTTCTTTTTTTTTTTTAAGAGGTTTATGCCTTAGGAGACTTGCACTTGACAGACACAGCAAGAGGGAAGAGAAATTATCCCCGGGAGGGATGGCCACACTGCAACTCCTTCTCTTCCCTGGATCTTGGGCATGCACATGTGCTCTGCATGATTTTGAAGCCACTGGGTCCAGGATTTGAACTGCATTCAGCCATGTGGGAGTCCAGCGATGTAACCACTATGCCACCTGCTGGCCCTTCTTTATCTCTTGAAGACTGTCTTGCTATCGTTATCCTCCTCCTGCCTCAGCCTCCCAGCTGGAACTCCTACACCTGGCTCTTTTTTAGAGAGGATCTCGCTTTGTTGCCCAGGCTAGCCTCAAGCCCAGGATCCTCCTGCCCCAACCTCCAGAGCCATGGGATAGCAGACACTGCCACCCTGGCCAGCCTTTAAGTTGGACTGGGTATCTAACCTAGGTCTCTATTGTGGTCCCATCCTGCCAAGTAGAGCATCTTAGCAGCACGTGCCATGGCAGCTGGGCCTTCATTTCTCTTTCGCAAACTGGAAAATGAAAGATTGATGGTGGACACCTCAGAATGTAATGTTGTGCAAAGGATTCATATACATTCTCAGGAATTCCTTAGCACACATCTAAGAGTGCCCTCCCCATTAAAATGGTCACATTGAGAGGCTTCGCATTTAGTCCAGTCGAACTGCCATTGTTCGGAACCTTTTTGGAGCCCTTTATTCAAATTTCCACCAGATCTAATGTTGTTCTTTACAGCCACCCGGCCAGTCTTTAGCCAGTGGTGAATTCCTTAGCTTGATCCTCCCCCACTTTTATCCCTAGGTGTGGGTTGGGGTTTGTTTTTAAGAACTATTATTATTACTTTTGATTTTGCTACAGAGCATGTGCACTCACCAGACAGTGACAAAGAGAGAGAAAGGGAAAGTGAGAGAACAAGTCCTGCCAGGCTAAAGACTCAAACCACAGTCAGCCATGTGGGAGTCCAGTACCTTAACCACCATGCCACCTGCTGGCCCCTAGACTTAGTTTTAAATGATTCATTCTTGGCAGAAATGAACTCCTTAGGATAGTGGTTCTAAGTGTGATTCGTGACCAGCAGCCTCGGCATCACCTGAGAATACATCAGAAACAAATCACAGGCCCCTCCCCAGACTTTACGGGTCAGAAACTTTGAGATGAAATCCAGCAACTTGTATTTGAACAAGCCCTCCCGACAATTCTGATGCACTCTCAAGTTTGAGAACCACTGGCTTAAGGTGAGATTGTGCCTCCATTGAGGATATTCCAAAATGTGCTACAGATGTTGAAGGTATCCTGGTTTGAAATGATCTTGAGCAAAGCTGGAATGCATGCATGGCCTCGCACGAGGCCAGGCTTTAACAGGAACTGGGTCTCATCGAGGTGTCCCAGTTCTGCCCCCCAGCCATCTGACCTAGAGCAAGTTCTTACACTTGGCTTCTCATCTGGAACATGAAACACCCACCCTACCTACCTCCAATTCACAGAATTGGAATGAGATTCTAAATGAATCACATTTCCAAACCAGAAAGTGCTGTGAAAAAGTAAGACTGGCGTCCCTCTGCGGGCAGGTCTGCAGACATTCTGTCGGGAAGATGAATGGGGAAAGACCTGGAGATATTTCCCCGGGCCAGGTCCACCTTTTCAGAAGTCTGTTAGTAACGTTGGTGGCGTATGAGCTCGGATTCTGCCATGTCAGCCCACTGATTCATGTGGCATTTACAGGAAAACTATTGCCTGATTGATTAGTGGCTACAAGGGGCCACAAAAATATGGCCATTTGAAGATACACTGGGTTCTATGATGGTCCCAGGATTAAAGCTCTCATGCCTAGAACTGGGCATCCACCAGCAGTATGTCTGTCTCTGTCCTGGAACCTTCCATTTCAGCCCTATGCAAGGGAGTCTTGGCCTTCAAGAAGGAAGCTTAGTCTCTATTTGCCACATGTTAATCATTGCAGAGGTGTGCACATATATACAACCCTTAAGCAAACCAAGTTTATATAAACCAAAACTTTCAAACCAGACTAGTCCATGTCTCTGTGTTTAAGAAGGTGGGTGGATTTTCACTTAAAAAATTCATCTATTTAAATAATTCCACTGTAGAAATGTATTTATTCTTAAAAGAGAGATTTTTGCTATAGTGCACATGCGCTCACTGGAGAGACAGAAAGTGAGAAATCACCCCCCCGGGGGGATGGCCATGCTGCAGTCCCTTCTCTTCCATTCCTCTCCCGGAGTGTTGGGCACACACGCACATATGTCCAGTGTGAGTTTTAAGCCATCAGGTCTGGAACTTGAACCACAGTCAACTACATGGGAGTCCAACGACGAAACCATTACACCTCTGCTGGCCCCTCCACTATAGAAATTCTTAAACAGCGGGGCCAGCAGGAGGTGGTATGGTGATTAAGGGACTGGACTCCCACATGACCGACCGTAGTTTGAGTCCCAGACCTGGCAGCTTGTTTTGTTTCTTTCTCTTGCGTTCTCTCTCTCTCTCTCTCTCTCTCTCTCTCTCTCTCTCCCCTCCTCTCTCCCTCTGTCGCTCTCTGGCCAAATACAGTTAAATGAAATAATTTAAGGAAAAAATAAGAAATTCTTAAACAGCAAGCTCCTATACATTCATAATTTAATTTGAAAACTTTACAGGCTCTTGAGTGGACATTTCTGGACAGGAAAGAAGCTAAACCTGTGGCCTCAGCACTTATCAGAAATGAAGTTTTAGTAACATTGAACAATTCCCACTAGGCCAACATCAACTTCACTTTTCACACAAGGTGCTAGCTGAAACCAAGAGAGTAGGTGTGAATATAATTGGATAATTATGGTTAAGTTATTGGTTATTTATAGAATACATTATTGGTTGATTATAGAATTCGAATATGAAATGATTCTGCTTAAAAATGTGTGTTTATTGAACAAATCTCTAGAGACAGAAAGCACAGTAGTGGTTCCTAGGCCCGGGTAGTGGGCAGAGATGGGAAGTAACTGTTAATGACTAGGAGGTTTCTTTCAGGGGATGAAAGTTTCTAAAATTAGACTGTGGTGATGATTGCTCCACTCTGTCTACACTAAAGAACAGTAGATTGCATGTATTAAATTTTCAGTTGTATATGAATTACATTTTTTTAACTCAAATAACTAATGAGTTGTACAGCCAAGAAACAAGAATTATGTTTGTTTATATAGGACTGGCCCCATAGCATAATAATTAAATGCTGTGCATAGATCCCACGTGGCTGACCATGGTTCATAATCCCAGCCCTGGGAGCTTGAAAAATATGCGGGGCCCTTGGGCATTGTGTGCCCAGGATCCTGACAGGATAGAGAAATGGAGGAAAAAGAATTTGTGGCATGACATGCCCCATAAGAGGGTGCTTTCTCTTTCTTTCTGTCTCTGACAATCACATTCCCTCTGGCAATAAAAGAAAAAGATCAGGAAAGACAGCTATATAGATAGTTTCACAATCTTGCCATGTGCAGATTCATACTCGATTAATATAAAATAGTGATCATTTCAGTGGCCAGCAGGTAGCATAGTGGTTAAGACACTGGACTCCCAAGTGGTGGACCATGGTTCGAGTCCTAGACCCAAAGGTGCCTGTGCATGTGTGCCCAAGATCCCGGGAAGAGAATGGAGAAGGGACTGTAGCTGGGTCATCTCCCTGCAGGGTGATTTCTCACTTTCTCTCTCTCTGTCACTCCAGCCAGCACATATACCCTATAGCAAAAAAGCTCTCGAAAGAAAGAAAGAAAGAAAGAAAGAAAGAAAGAAAGAAAGAAAGAAAGAAAGAAAGAAAGAGAAAAGAAAGAAAAAAAAAAGAAAGAAAGAAAGAAAGAAAGAAAGAAAGAAAGAAAGAAAGAAAGAGAAAAGAAAGGAAAGGAAAGGAAAGGAAGAAAGAGAGAAAGAAAGAGAGAAAGAAAGAGAGAAAGAAAGAGAAAAGAGAGAAAGGAAAGGAAAGGAAGAAAGAAAGAAAGAAAGAAAGAAAGAAAGAAAGAAAGAAAGAAAGAAAGAAGGAAAGAAAGAAAGAAAGAAAGAAAGAGAGAGAAAAGGACTATCTTGCCTAATTGAAATTTTAATATCATAAATGAAAGTGGCTGTTAAAAGAAAAAGTCACAGAGGTTTGCAACATAATGATTTATCATATTCTCTACAGATTTAGCTAGAATAAAAACCAGCAGCATTTACACAATAATGATAAGAAAACTGGGTTCTCACTGTCCATCCCGATGCTCGGAAACAGATCTGGTTAGAGAAGGCTGCGAGGCTGAGGTGGGGGAAAGGATGTTATTTCATCCCTATGAGGTTAATATTCGCTGATAAGATAGACAAATGCAGATTGGAGCTATGGAACTGGGTTCTTGTGTAAGTAGCATCGAATCCCACATATGTCAACCAGGCCCGGCCACCCAGGCCAGTCTGCATAGAAGAGAACCTCGGCCCCCTACTGCCCTGGGAAGATGGGCCCAGCCATGCTGCTTCCCTTCTTGTTAAATTCCTCACCCCAGGGCTTGGGGCTTCCCCAGTGCTTACCGGTGGCCTTGGAGACTGGAGATGGAAGCAAACAGGGGAGGAGCAGACCAGGAGGTGCAGGAATTTCTGGCTCAGTGGAAATAAAGCAAGGAGCTACCAACACTGCCTAGCATGCCTTGAAGTTTAGAATTTGCCGGTTAGGGCTTCTTAATGACTGAAAGACTGACTACAGGGCCACATGCAGTTCTTTGGGACACCATTGTTTCCCACCTCACCCCAACCGCAAGGAGCCTTTTAAAGCTGTTTTCCTAATCACCCTCCATCTTCCTACATGAAAGGTTAATACCATAAATATGTATCCACATACACAAATGTTCACACAGACACACATATGAAGGTGCTTCAAAAATTTAGTAGAAAAGTGGAATTAAAGGACAAATTTATTTTGATGCCAAAAAATTCTTTACACATTCATAAAATGTGTTTTCAATGAACATTTGAAGCCTCCTTCTATTCACATATACAAATATATAGTGTATACACACATGTATAAAGTGTTATGTACTGTGGCCTCTTGGAAAGCCACAAACCACTGTAATATCTAAGTTTTTTTCACACACACCACCCACCAAGAATGGATAGTCACCACCTTGGGGTGTACAGTCCCAGCTAAGATGCATTTCTGCTATGGACAGAAAGTTCCAGGCAGAGACTTTATGCTCAATTTTTCAGGGAGGTGAGGTTGGTCACGTGGAGGAGGAGGTAGTTCAGGTGGCCCAGTGTCCATCACAAACCAAGATGGGCCCCCCACCTCAGGCTCCAGCACTTCTAGAGGAATGTCCTCCAAAATCCCATTCTCACACCATCCATTCAGCTTGCCTGCCATCCTGCTGGCAGCTGTGTGGAAAATGGAGTGCTCCATCGAAGAGCAGTGCAGGGGCCAGACAGGGGCCAGGCAGGGGCCAGGCAGGGGCCAGGCAGGGCCACAGCAATAACATGCAAGGCTCTGCAAAACTGACCTACATGGGAAGGTCCAGGGTTTGTGTCTAGAGAACTCCCTGAGTGTACCAAGTGCACATGTGCATGACTGGAGGCTGCTGAGGTTGGAAGGGGAGCCTGGCATCAAGACTTCATGGGGGTGCTGTCTCTCTGTCTCTCTCACTTATGGAAGAAATAAGTAACCTTAAAAAAAAAATGCAGCATAATGAAGGTGTGGGCTTTTCCCCCTCCCCACACTCTAGGCCTCTCCCCAGAAGCCTCTCTTCTTGTTCTCCCTCCATTCCCCCCAAGGGAAAGCATGAGGTTTTCCAGTCTGCCCCAGTCTTTCACCGAGCAGAGGGACCTTTATTCCCAACCTCTTCAAAGGACTCATAGTGTGTCTGCCCTGCCCCCACCTGGGAAAGGTTATCTGAGAGTCCCGCACCCTCAGGTGGCCACTGCTGGGACTCACTGGAGCTGGGCCTCCCTCATAATTGAGGGTTCTGCCTCTTCCTGCCTGCAGGTGCTCCCCCGGCCACCCTTATCCTTCTGCTCAGAGCTAGGGACATAACACCAGACATAGCAGAAACCCCTTGCCCCACAGATCATACCCCAAGAGGGCGACCCTCTTTGTTCCTTAGAACCTTATCTGGCTCCTTCTGACCTAGGTCACAGGCTTTCACTTCCAAAAACTTAGGCAAAGTAAGTGACCTGTGCGATGGTACTTTGCCGGGCACCCGACTTGCGGTGAACACCCACTCTGTACCAGGCACTGTGTTAGCCTTTTGCTCCACGGCATATATTGGGCCATCGTTAAAGTCGTGGCTCATCTTTGCATAGAAAAACATATAAAAATACATCATGAGTTTTCCAACAACCCAATAATTCAGGATTTACGATTACTTACGAATAAGTTCCCATTGTACAGATCAATAAACAGACACAGCAAAGTTGGATCACTTGCCAGAGGTCTCAGAGCAAATAACTGGTGAAATCGGGACTAAAACGCAGGTCTGGGCGACTCCAAACCATTTACTTCATTGTCCCGGTTGGGAAAAGCACTTGACCCAGTTGTGTGAATAGGAATAACAATGACAGAGGGGCTTCCTGCAGGTGAAAGGCAGTGAACTTAAACCATTTCGATAACAGAGCTAAGGAAAGGGGCAGAGGCAGAATTGAAATGGGGTTGTGAGTTCTTTCTGTGCAGTTTTTTCAGCGTTCAGGATACCCGTATCTGCTGCCTGTCACGATAAGCCCTTTAAGGACAAAGAATGACTTTCTCTGTTCCGTGCCCAGATATGCATGCCTCAGCATCCAAACAGGAACAAGGCAGAAGCCATGTTGTGGGCCTCATAAGCAGGACTGGCCAGGAGGCTGGCTGAAGAGTGAGCAGTCCCAGCCACTGGCTTGGCCCTCTTTGCCCTTCCCTCCCCGAATACATTGTGACCTAAGCCCAGTGTCGACAGCAAGGCTGGCCCTCGAAGTGCAACCCAGTGGCCCCAGGATTGTGCTGGAAGATGGCAGGGACCCTGGTGGTTTCCATCTGCTCTCTCCCTGTCCAGTCATCCTGAAGAAGAAATAGTGCTTTGACTTAGGATGTGGTCATGTTTCATCCCATCTGCATTTCCCTGGCTTCTGAAACCACAATGCTGGATGAGAAATTCCTGTCCACACTGCAGGCTTTGAATAGCCTTATGTAGGGAGAGGTTTTTGAAAAGAAAAGAAAATGGTATCTACTTGTCAGATGGAATGTGTGAAGACATCGAGGAGGAATGCAAAGGCTTTAACTGGCGGGTCCCTCGGCAGTTTGGGTAATGAATCATCTAGCGTGGGTACAGATTCCTAACAAATGAAGCCTTGGTGATGACATCACCCGTGCACGATCGTCTGGGGTGTGTTGTAGCCTGACAAGTCCTCACCTTGGAGATTTTCATCACATGGGGTTTTTTCCCAACCACACACTTAATACCCACCATTCCTTCCAACTCATCCACTTTTCTATCAAATGGAATTTGGCAAACTAGAGCTCTCACAAGTCCATTTCATTGTCATCCCTCCGTTAAGGCACTCTTGGGACAGCATGTGCCAGATCACTCAGCACCCGTCCTGCTGACAGTTCTTGAGTCAGTCAGCACTTACTTCAGCTCTAGGCTGGGCGTTGCACTGTCTTCAGATGTGGGGGTGATGAAACCTTCCTACCCTCAAGGAGGAGGGCCAAGAGCATCCAGGAGGGTCCCCATCCTGTTCTGGTGGGATCAGCAAAAGCACAGTGCATGGGACATAGTGCCAATATGTGATGACAAAGATAATACCTGAGTTGAGTCTTGGCAAATAAACGTAGGTGTAAGTCTAGGGAATAGTCTGAGCTGAGACGTCTCCGTGAGCAAAGACCCGTAAGTGAATTGGAAGAACTAAGAAATGAAAGTGGAAAGATGGTTTAGGAACTGTGTCAGGGCAGGAAACAAATTTGACAAGTACTTAGGATTTAAGCTTGGTAACTGGCGATTCATTCAGTATATGAGAGGGAGAGATCCAGAAGACACCCAAGATTTCAATGTGGAGGTGTCACAAACTGAAAAGACAAGAAGCGTCTGTGTCACTATCTTGTCTCCACCCCAGTGCTACCATTATGAGGTACCATGAGGATGAGCCACTGCCAAGTCTCATAGTTCCTAAGTGCCCTCAACTGACTTTCACCTCCACTCCACTTCTGCCTCCCACTCCCATGACAACTTCCAGGACACGATTAACACCTGCCTGGAACCACTTCAATTCTGTGGGAATAAGCCTCACCTCCTACACTCTGAGTACACAGCCTTACCTCCTACCTCCTCTCCTACACTGTTCTCACTTTCCTTCATTCCATTTTCTCCTGGCCTGTTGACCCACTCCTGACCTCTCTTCCTTCCTTACCCAGAACAGTCTCTCTGGTTGCTCATCTTAAGTATTCTTTCCTGAAACCTTTGATTCCTTTGTCCCTCCACCCCGCTTCCCCTACACCTGCCCAGGACAACTCTCATTCATTCTCTTCTGTTCCTGTCCCCAAGTACACAGAAGAAAATGAAACCTCATCGAGAAGAACATCATGAGAGATCCGTGGTCTTCTCTCTCATCCCTGTCATTCTTTAGCACAACAGAAAACATAAGGCCTTCCCATGGGGAAATGGGAAGATTTGAGCAATAGTCTAAAGCACAATCTCTTTCCCCCAAAAGAGCTTTTCACCTGTTTCATTGCTGGATTCTCACACAGGTGACCTCAGAACAAATCTTGACTGCCATTTGCCATGGTGTGTGTGTGTGGGTGTGTGTTTTGGACATTGGTAAAGTTATTTTACCTCAGCTTTAAAATAAGGATCACCCAGGGTTGCTTCTGGACTGTATGGCATTTTGTGCAAATTAGAAGAAGGTGCCCCAGGCCAGCCCATGGTGTGATGATTAAGGCAGCTGGATCCCACGGCCAACTGCACAGTTCAAACCCAAGACCCAGTGTGTTTCATGTGCATGCATGCCCAAATCCCAAAAGGAGGGAGAAATGGAGGGAAAGGGATTGCAGCATCACCATTACCCATGGGGTTGGGAGGGTGCTTTCTCATTTTCCCTTTCTCTCTCCCCCTCTCTTTCTCCAGTGAGCATATGTGCCCTCTGGCAAATCAAATAAATAAAGAAGAGGTTGCCCCCATAAGAAAAGCACACAGCTCAGTGCTCTAAGCCTGGCCTGTAGGCCCACACTTGCCCCTCAGCTAGAGCCCTTGTGCAGTGCCACTTTGCAGAGCCATACACTGCAGCCCTAGCCAGGCCCACCTCCTGGTGGGACCAGCAGATGGAGTAATGGTTATGTCACTGGATTCCCCCTGACTGCACTTTGAGTCCCGGACCTGGAGGCTTGGAACTCATGCCGGGCGCATGTACGTGCATGCCCAAAATCCCGACAGGAGAATGGAGAAGAAGGGATTGTGGCGTGGCCATTCCCTCCACAGGGTTCTTGGGGAAAATTGAGTCAAAACAATGGTGTAAAGTACCCAGCAGAGAGCCTATCTCTGAGTAGAACCTCAGAAAATAAAGCTAATGCAGAGCACTTGGACTCAGGTTAACATGTATGTTCTGCAGGGTGACACATCTGCCATTTTCAAACCTTTACTGCCCAGCTCCAACAGTGTGCTCCTCTCTCAGAGCCCTGAGAGACTGTGACCTGAGCAGGGTAAGCTCAGGGATGGAACAGATCCATGGTCATAGTCAAGGACCCAGCAAGCAAGGGACAATGGACGGAGTGGGGAATGGAGCTACTAGACAGAAAGGAGAGTCTGAAAGGGAAGGGAAACCAACCTCCCCATGGCAACATGGCCTTAAGACCTAGAAGCGAGGCTACTAACCCTGACCTCACACACAACTCTATGGTACTGTTGTTGGGAACTCCTCCCTCTCAGATTCTCCCTTGGGAACAGATCACCCTACTAGCTCTGCTAAGCGCCTCCACCTCTTTCCCCTCACCCCTAGAAGGTTCAGTTATTCCATGGGGTATGATTTGCTGTCTTTTCACTTCCCTGTACCCCCCCTGCCTCCAGGGATACACAGACCAGAACTTCTCCAACCCAGGAGAGTGAAGGCCCTCAGAAAAGCAGGCACTGGAGGATGCCACATCCATTCTGTAAGACTGGCTCTTCCTTAAGAGGAAATTGTTGTGAGAAAGCCATGAATAGTAGCCACACGGGTATTTTTACTGAAGGAAAATGAATTATACCATCACCCCTTTTGGCACAAAAATAATTTTCAGTAAAAGGTTAAAACCATCGTGTTGTATCAATGAGAACTATTCCATTATTCCAAGAATGATTGATTAGAAAGTACTTTACTTACAGGAAAATCACAGTGATACAATACAGCTTCTACTTTTAAAGCACTTTCCATTAAAAAAGTTCATACCAATGTATAAAAATAGTTATACTAAAGATGTGAATCAACAGCCAAGTCATTTATTGGCACTTGAAAGCCTTGTGGTATAAATAGCTCCAACAATGAGAATATCAAGAAACGCTGGGCCGTGGCAACCTAGCCTCTATTTTCACCAACACAAAAGAAAGTCACATGTAGTTCAGCAAGGGTGGTCTGTCCAGCCTGGCTGAGACTGCAGAAAGGGAACGTAATGGGACTAGAAACAGTAGGTCAGGTTAACTCGAAGTGCTGTGTGAGGCTGCGAGACAGACAGACAGAACACAGATGCGGTGTCTGCCCTAAAGAATTTCCAAATTGTCCCCGACTATCAGCTTTTGCACAGACTATTTCACACAGTGTATTCAGGATCTTACAAGTACTGAAGATCAGATATCAAAAGGGAGAGAGGTGGGACCAGCAGATGGAGTAATGGTTATGTCACTGGATTCCCCCTGACTGCACTTTCAGTCCCGGACCTGGAGGCTTGGAACTCCTGCCGGGCGCGTGTGCATGCATGTCCAAAATCCCGAGCGGAGAATGGAGGAGAAGGGATTGTGGCATGGCCATCCCCCCTGGGGGATCTTTTCTTGCTTTCTGTCTCTCTGTCTCTCCAGCAAGCACATGTGCCCTATAGAAAAAATATCTCTAGGGACCAGCAGTTAGCGTAATGGCTATGTCACTGGACTCCCATGTAGTGGACCGCAGTTCGTGTCCCGGACCCGGTGGCTTAAACTCATGCCGGGTGCGTGTGTGTGCGTGCCCAAGATCCCGAGAGGAGAATGGAGGAGAAGGGATTGCGTAGTGCCCATCCCCCCTGGGGGGTGATTTCTCGCTTTCTGTCTCTCTGTCTCTGTCTTTTCTGGTGAGCGCATGTGCCCTATAGCAGAAACCTCTCCAAAAAATATCTCTAAAAAAAAGAAAGAAGGAAAGAAAAATATGCCCAAGAGAAAACTGGAGAAAAAGGGATTATGGTGTGGCCATGTCTCCCTGGGGGTGATTTCTCACTTTCCTTTTCTCTCTCTGTCTGTCTCTTTCCAGCAAGCATACATGCCCTATAACAAAGAAAAAAAAAGGACTAGAATTTGTGGTGCACTGGTAAAGTACTGCTCAAGAGAAGCTGGATCCCACATGGTGAATGTAGTTCGCATCCCCAGCCTGGTCAGTCTGAACTACCTTGGGCATGTACGTGAGTGCCCAGGATCTGACAAGCTGAAGGGCTGGAGAAGGGGATGGTGATGCAACCCAGACCTTGTGACGGTTCTCTCCTTTCTTTCACTCTCTCTCTTTCTCAAACACACAAACACATTCTTTTGTGTGTATTCACCCACTCTATCATGAATGAAGAAAAAAAAAATTGTTTTAAAGACTTAGACTCTTACAGTTAGCCATAACTTTTTCTGTCTTCCTATCTTGTAGCATTTTATGTTTTCATAATACACCTTCCACCTCGCCCATACCTCCTCTGGCTTCATACCTTTCTCATGTTGCACTATACTGTAAACTGAGGGAGGGCAGGTGCCATGTCTGTCTGTTTCTCCATCGCATCCCTCAAGAACGACTGATAAACACAGCAAAGCCCTAGGCAATCAAAGAACATTGATGGGGCCCAGCCGTGGTGGCTCAGTCATACTGCATGCTGAACTGCAGAGCTGGAAGCCATGGCAGACCACAGGTTCAGCTCTCCAGTAGACCTGCAAACAAGCTGGATGCATGCACACCCAAGATCCTGAGGGGCAGTAGGGCTGGGATGAGGGGATCTCGGGTGATAAGACCTTATGAAGGATATCCCTCCCTCCCTCTCCACTCCATGTGCACACATGCTGTCATAATACAGTTTTTAAGAAAGGAAAACATTTATGAGAGGAAGGAAAGTATTGAATTCACACCTGCATGACCAAGACTCCTTGGCCAGTTTAATACTGACTGCATGATCTGTGTAAACAAGGGGAAATCTCATTCTCCTTAAAACCATTCACTGTCTCATGAGCTCAGTGTTCCTTCCTCCTCCTGCGTCTTTGTTCTTTGAGGCATGCCTTCTCTCCATAAATCTGGCTCATTCTATAAGGACTCCTTGCTTCAGCAGGGAGGCTTTTTTCAAACCTTTTTTCTTCTCTTCTCTATATCTATCTATCTATCTATTTTAATTTGACCCAGAGAGGGAGGGACAGAGAGAAACTGAGAAACAAGCCACCAGGTCTGGGACTCAAACTGTGGTCAACCATGTGGGAGTCCAACACCCTTAGCCACCATGCCACTTGCTGGCCCCCAAACCCTTTCTTAAACTCCAACAGCATTTACAAACTTTCCCAAACTTTTAAACATTTAATCCACAATGAATTGACTTCTTTTCTAGTGCCCACTGTCCCAGGCACACATAACCCACTGAATTCTTCACCTGTAGCTGAAACTATCTTGTATGCCAAGGCCCTCAATAAGGGCTAAGGTATAACCCCAAAATTTGTTTATGAAGTCTCTTGGGTCTAAGGAAGCAGCAAATAGAAAAACTGAAAACTGACCCTGAGTTGAACACCAGCATATTTTGAAGCAAAATTGTATAATCACATTTAAGTTGTTAATAACTCATTTGTTAGATGAACATACGACAAGTAGGTGTCGCTGTCTCTGAAGGCAGAGGTCAACAGACTTTGTCATGGAGTTTTCTATTTCTATGGTTCCTCTATGGCCTTCACCAACTTGGACTTTTGGAGCTTCAGAAAAAAATGGAAAGACACCTGATATGTCCCTTTATTTACTTGGAAAATAACATTTGAATGGCTGTCACTGCTTTCAGTGAAAAAATGGCTAATTGCAGGGCAAGGAGCAGACAATGAGCCTGGAGCACCTCTCTGTGCCAGAAAGTAAGAAACACTCAAAGTGATGGGGTATGTTAGAGGAACACAGTAGTCAGCTGACCCCCCACCCCCAACACCAACCAGCCACACTGGCACACTGGTAACACAACACTTTGCAATGTAGAACCCATATGGGAAGGTGCCAGATTTCCGTTCAGGGTGTCCGTGTCCACATCAAATACATATGCATGCCCATGATCCAGGCTAGCTGCAGCTGGGGGGAATGCAGCATGAAGACCTTATTGGGGTGTCTCTCTCTTTCTCTCCATGGAAGAAATAAAGAAATTGGGGGGGATGGGCAGGGAGAGCCTACGTAGTGCCTGAGCAGCTAGGTGCTGTGTAGAGGAAGCCAGGTCTCACATGGCTGACCAGGGTTTGAGTCCCAGCCCCCATCTTCACAACAGTCTCATAGCATACCTGGGATCCTGACAGGATGGAGAATTGGAAAGAAGGATTGCGGTATGACCAGGCCCCATTGGAGACATTTTCCCTCTTTTTCTCTCCCTCTCACAGTCTCTGTCTCCTACACGTGCACATGGTTTCTATCATGAATTTTTTAATTTTAAAAAAGAGTTCCTGGGGCCAGCAGGTAGCATGGTTGTTAAGGTGCTGGATTCCCAAATGGTCAACCATTGCTCGATTCCCAGACCCAGCAGGTTAAAATTCACACCAGGCGCATATGTATGCCTGCCCAAAATCCTGAGAGAATGGAGAAGAGATTGCGATGTGACCAACACCCCCAAGGGGGTGATTTTCTCTCTGTCTTCTCTCTCTCCAGTGAGCCCATATGCCCTATGACAAAAAAAAAAAAAAGACTTCAATAGCCAAAGCTAGAACAATTTGAGCAACAAAATAAATAATGTAATGTTGGATTATAGCCCCCAAAATAATATAAATATCCATAAGTTTATTCTAATATAAATGATTTAACTAATGGGTGAGAAGACAAATATCCCATACAGAAGAACCACAAATGAATTATATAGATGCTCCACCTTCAAGGAGATAACTTCAGAGTATAACTCCCCACATCGAAGAATGGGATACATTTAGTAACTTTTTTTTCTTTTTTGTTTTTGCCACAGGGTGCATGTGTTTACCAGAGATAGACAGTGAGAGAGATAGTGAAAAATCACCCCCCAAGGGGTGGTGGCCACACAACAATCCCTTTTCTATTCTCCTCTTGGGATTTTGGACATGCATGCACATGTGCCTGGTGTGGTTTTCTTTTCTTTTTTTTTTGGAAGAGGTTTTTTGCTATAGGGCATGTGTGCTCGCCAGACAGAGAGACAGAGAGACAGAAAGCGAGAAATCACCCCCCAGGGGGGATGGCCATGCCGCATTCCTTTCTCCTCCATTCTCTTCTTGGGATCTTGGGCACGCACGCACGCACGCACGCACACGCACCCAGCGTGAGTTTTAAGCCACCGGGTCCGGGACGTGAACCACGGTTGACTACATGGGAGTCCAGCAACATAGCCATTACGCTAACTGCTGGTCCCTGCCTGGTGTGGTTTTCAAGCTACTGAGTCTAGGACTCCAACTGCAGTTGGCCATGTGGGAGTCCAGCACCTTAACCACACTACCTGCTGGTCCTCATGACTTTTTTCCTAAGAGTATATTATGAAAAGAGGGAACAGAGTAACTTACAGTGGAGAAACCTGGCAGACTACTTGAGCCAGATAGCCAGGTTGACATCACCAGTGATAAATCATGTTGATGTATGTTCTCTTGATCTAATAGTAAGTTGACCCTTCACCTCTGCACTCTTCCTCCCAAAACCACCACAATCCATCCATGAGAAAAGCAAATTCCAGCAGAGGTACATTCTACAAACTACCTGACCAATCCCTCTCAAACTATCAGTCATGAATAACAAAGAATGTCTAGGAAGCCGTCATAGTCTACAAGAGTCTAAGGAAACATGACAACTAAATGTAATATGGGAACTTGGAAAAAGGACATTAAACAAAAACTAATACATCTCTAATACGAGTACCACTTCATTAGTTGTGATAAATGTACTGCAGTAAGATGTGAACAGACTGGGCGTGGAGTATACAGAAACTGTGCTGTGTTTGTACCATTTCTGCAAATTTAGACCTTTTCTTAAATGAAGTTTACTATTTTTAAAATATACAGTTTGGACAAGAACTTGACTCCATGGTTATCTCCACAACTGTGCTTTTGATTTCAGGGTGCTGGTGACAGTTTTGTGGGAGCTCTGGCCTTCTACCTGGCCTACTACCCAAATTTGTCCTTGGAAGAAATGATCAAGAGATCTAACTACATTGCTGCAGTCAGCGTCCAGGCTGTAGGAACACAGTCATCTTACCCGTACAAAAAAGACCTCCCTCTGACTCTGTTTTGATTGTTATTGATCCCAAAATAAATATACCTGGAAATAAAATGTACTTGGGCGTGGCCCCTTATAGAAAACACTTACTAGAAAATGTTCCCTTTCCTTGCAAATAATCATCTCCATTTATTAAAAGTCATTCTCAAGCTGTCATTTACTTATTGATGATTCCTTTGCTTTTCATGCATTTGCAAAAGCCAACCAGAATGAAAGATTCCATGACCAGGATCTGTACAAACATTACCACTACTCAGGGGTCCAGCAAACTCTACTGCTGACCGACTGAAGTTCTATGTACACCATTCAGCAGGGGTCATGAACAGTATCTAGGGTCAGAAAAGACAGGATAGAGAAGCGGACCTCCCAAGCACTTGCCAAGAAAAACTGCTAATTCAGCTTTAGCTGAGTGTTGTCAAAGCTTCTGGTTTTCTAAGAGAAGTCAGAAATTTGGGTACTTATGGAAACCTTTCAATGTTTATAGCAACTGGTATTTTTTAAAATGTGAATACTGTTTATAGGCCACATTCTGCCCATGGGCTGAACAGACAAGTCACTTGTTAAACCAGATACTAAGATGTTTTTAAAAAGCAATCCCTGGGAACCAGCAGTTAGCATAATGGCTATGTCACTGGACTCCCACGTTAGTCGTTCGCATCCCAGACCTGGTGGTTTAGAACTCACGCCGGGCGCATGTGCGCCCAAGATCCGAGGAGAATGGAGGAGAAGGGATTGCGGCGTGACCATCCCCCCTGGGGGGTGATTTCTCACTTTCTGTCTCTCTGTCTCTCTCTGTCTGGCGAGTGCACGCGCCCTATAGCAAAAACCTCTCCCCCCCCCAAAAAAAAGCAACCCCTGAAGGTCAAGATCTTTTACATTAGCTTAGTTAGGACCAAATGAAAGACTTTTCTTGTAACTCAAAACCATTGTGTATAGTTTCAGCCTAAGAATAGCCAGAATCACACCTGTTATTGCTTCAAACCTGAGCTTGAACAAAAGCACGCCATATGTAGCTGACTGACTACAATGCCACAAGTCCCTGAGATGCAAGGACCCCCATCAAATTCTATTCCCAGAGGACAACTTTTGCATTTTCTCCAAGACACAGATTTGGCCAAGAGGAGTGAACAGCTATTATTTAATACTTATGGCCAGGAGAGGTTCATTTTAATTCCCCCATACAAATGTCTTAAATGAGGTATAAAATATGAGTTGATTGGGCCAGCTCTGGGGCCTTGTGGTTAAGGTACCTGGATCCCACATGGCCAACCTCACAATTTGAGTCCTGGTCACTTGGGAGACATACTGGGCGTGTATGCATGCCCAAAATCCTGAAATGATGCAGAGATGGAGAAGGGACCACAGCATGATCATTCCCCATGGGGGAGGTCCTTTCTCCTCTCTCTGGCAAGTGCACACACCTTATAACCCAAAAAAAAAAAAAAAAGGAAAGAAAAATTTAAGTACACACATAAGAGCTAATCATCCTTACTTTCGACCAGAAATCTGACAAAGGAAAAACCTGAACAGTTTCCAGACCAGAAATCTGACAAAGGAAAAACCTTAAGTTTCCAGAGGTTGTGGGGAACATCATAAGAAAATACATGGGGACCAGCAGTTAGCGTAATGGCTATGTCGCTGGACTCCCACGTGGTCGACCGCAGTTTGTGTCCCAGGCCCGGTGGCTTAAAACTCATGCCGGGCTCGTGTGCATGCATGCCCAAGATCCCGAGAGAAGGGAGGAAAAGGGATTGCGAGGTGACCATCCCCCCTGGGGGGTGATTTCTCCCTTTCTGTCTCTGTCTGGCAAGCGCACACACCCCACAGTAAAAACCTCTCAAAAAAAGGAAAAACATGACTCCGGGCAGAACAAAGATCCTCATCCAAATAGAGATTATCAGTGGAATTCCAATTAGCTGTGTGGTATCACCATACCCCAGAAACCCTGGCAGGGGCTTAGGAACCAGCAGATGGCATAATGGTTACGTCACTAGACTCATATAGTTGACTGCAGTTCAAGTCCCAGACCTGCCGACTTAAAAACTCACGCCCAGCACATGTGCCCAAGATCCTAAGAGAAGACTAGAGAAGGGATTACAGCATGGCCATCCCCCTGGGGGTGACTTCTCACTGTCTGTCTCTCTGGTGAGTGCATGCGCCCTATAGCAAAAATCTTTCTCAAAAAAAAAAAAAAAGGAAAAATCTAGAACAACCCCTGAAGTTATCTTAGGAAACCTTAGATACCAGTGACCTGGGTTTGAAAATACAGACCAATGGCATTTTTTCCCCAATTATATAAGCACAAAATCAACAACAGGAGTCCTCTTGGTCTGTCTGTTACCAGGCTCCTTCTCGTTCCTGCCCACACCTGCCTTCTCTGCTGTTACACAGGCATTTCTTCGAGATCACTCCGGAATGTCCCTTTGCCTTTTCTATGAAGTACAAGGAGGAGCAGGCTGGAAAGTCTTACACAAGCCTTACGATGGAAAAATTTCTCTTTTACGTAAAACAATGGTTATTTTTCAGTAATGTGATTTTTTTTTAATTTCAAATAGTGGGGGGAAACACCATTAAGAGACAATGGCACGGGCTATTTTAACTTTTTATTAAGGGCTATAAAAATATCCAGAAACATAAATAAATGTGAAGCAATATCTGTCCTAATATGAAGAACTTTCTTTCACTGCATTGTTTTCCTTCACAATGGTCTTCGAATCACAGGAGGCAGTGATTCCGTGCCATTTCCTCTGCTTTCATTACACGCTGCAGGATTTCTGAATCAATATCCCCACCCTTGGTCTTCTCATTTATAAATCAATTTCATTTTCCACCCATTGTTCAGAGGGAGCGTATTTTTCTTTGTTCCACGAAAAGGACTTTTTTGTTCACTGTAGAGGGAGAAAAAAGCATCATAGATGAAAACTAAAACGTGACATCACCATTTGTATTACAAATATATATCAGCCCATGAGCCCTCTCCTGTTTATTTTACTATTCCTCTGACATAAAAATAAAGCTGATTTGCAAACTTAGTTCCTCAATGCCAGAGGCCACAGAAGATCGGAAAAAGACTTCCCCTGTTTTCTTAAGGGAAAATGTCACCACCCAATCAGTGGCATCCTTGGTATCCCACAAACTCACATGTCAAGCAATGTTAAATATTCACATTTAAAAAGAAATTCGGGGCAAAAATGAAAAACACCCTCTTCACTCAGTTAATGTTCACTCTTGTAGGAGGCAAAAGCAAGGACAGATCTGGACTCCAGAAAAATAAGAACTGAGCAGACCATGGAAAAGACTGAAAGAGCACAGGGTATACCTCTACTTTCCAGACGTGGTTGAATACACCCAAATTTGAACTTTTGGGCTTGGTGACAGAATTATTACAATCCAAATGTCATCACTGTAAATATTACAGAGCGCAGTTTTCTGGGGAAAAACCAAAGTGCTACCTGTCTTGATAAATGATTGGTGACTAGATGCTGGGTGATAAGGCTTCCACAGTTCCTCTAATGCCCTATAGCACTGTCTCACACACAGGTGCACACACGCACAGATTCCTCTTTGCCAAAAACAAAAACAATGCATCAAAGGAAGATCCAGGAACTCAAAAGACTGCAACATAACTCCTCCTCACTTGTCCCATTGTATAGAGATGTAAGCTTTGTTTTTTCCTGTTCTTCTACAATCAATATGGATGCTCAGCATATGAGATTCCCAAACTGTGACTAAGAATTAGATAGGGAGCTTATTTAAAACACATTCCCTCCTTACCTCCACCCTATCCTAATTCTGGTTTAGTAGAGCTACATTTTGTAAAACTCCTCAGGCAATTCTGATGGGCAACTGGATTTAAAAAACTATTAACTAGTTGACAGAAATTTTTAATTCATAAAAATATATATATGTGCCTTATACATAAAGGATATTTTTAACATATTTCAATTCATCTATAAATGTAAATAGAACTAACCCTCCTAAGACTCCAAGGAGAACTACAAAGCATTGTAAGATGCTTTGGTACAGAACCAAAAGTTTCCCATAAAACACTGAGCACTATTTCCATGTTTTTCTACATGTATGTTAAAAAAAATGGGTAAAAAAGCAAATTTGTCTCACTGATAGGCAATCAGTGATTGCACATCACTAATCTGAAAATCCAAAATGCTCCAAAACCCAAAACTTAAGCACCAGTATGATGCCACAAGTGGAAAAATTCCATACCTGACCTCATGTCAAAAGGCTGCAATAGAAAAATATTGTAAAAAATTACCTTCTGCCTATATATCAGTGTACACTTACATATCAACTTATATATGAAACATAAATGAATTTTGTGTTTAAACTAGCTCCCGCCTCCAAGATACTATGCATATGAAAATATTCCAAAAGCTGGAAAAAAAATCTGAAAGTTCAAACATTTCTAATCCAATGCATTCTGGATAAAGGGATACTTAACCTGTATTTAAATGACTCTGACCAGGAGAAACTGATTTATTCAGGAAAATTCTTTTATTCATTTACTGCATTCATTTCTTTAATTCAAAGAACAAATATTAAGTCCACAGAATTGTGCCAGGCAATGTGGAGTTCACAAAGGGTAAGAAGAGCCCCAACATTTGTGTATGTATCCAAGATCCCAGGAAGAGAATGGAGAAGGGAATGCAGCATGGCCATCCTCCTCCTCTCCCATATTCCCCACCAAGAGTGATTTCTCATTTTCCCTCTCACTGTCTTTGTCTCTCTCTCTCTCCAATTAGCACATGCACCTTAAAGCAAAAACCTCTTTTTAAAAAAAGAGAAAAAAAGTCCCGGGACCAGCAGTTGCCACAATGGCTATGTTGCTGGACTCCCATAGTTGATCGTGGTTCAAGTCCCGGACCTGGTGGCTTAAACTCATGCTGGTGCTTGTGGATGCGTGCCCAAAATCCTGAGGAGAATGGAGAAGGGATTGCAGCGTGGCCATCCCCCTGAGGGGTGATTTCTGTCTCTCTGTCTCTGTCTGTCTGTCTGTCCAGCAAAAGCATGCACCTCAAAGCAAAAATCTGTTAAAAAAAATAATGATGCATTTTTGCATACAAAAACAACTTTTCTGATGATCCAATACACCAATACAAATAAATATATCATGAGATGCCTATATTAATGTCCAATAAACCCCACAGGAACCCACAGATCAAAGAGGGCGGGAATAATGACAGAGGCCTCACAGACAGGGTTAAGTTTGGCCTCTGAGGAAGGAGCATCATTTTGATGAATTAAAACAGGAATGGGTATCACAAATGACAATGAGGTTCCATGGCCTTGAATGCTATGTTCATCATATAAAATTTTTTAAGTTTTTCTTTTTTTTTTTTAAATAAAAGATTTAGGAAGATTAGGTTGGCAGCATGTATCAGAAAGAAAAGGAACCCAGAGAGTGAGGCAGGCTGGGTTCAAACCTGGGCTCCACCAATCACCAACTGTGAGTCCTTCGGCAAATTTCTCAAAATACTCTATGTACCCTCAGTCTTCTTCCCTGCAGGAGCAGTAACCAACTACATCTCCCTCACAGGGCTGTTGCCAGACAGAGAGCACTTGGTACGTATCAGTTGAGTTGAAATGACACACTGCTACCCACAATCATAAATATAAATTAATTTTCTGTCAAAATATTTACTGCTTAATTCATAGAAGAATGAATCTGTCAAGTCGTTTCTCTACATCTAACCAAAACCTATTCTGTTTCAATTAAAGTCTATATTGTCTTGTTTAGTCATCCAAGGAATTAAAACTGACAAGTTCTCATTCTCTTTATGATGAATCTTCATATACTTAACAAAGTCTAATAAGTTTCTGCCTCAGCCTTTAATCCTTCCTCCTTGGAAATTTAACATCTAGTTTTCTATTAGGTTGTCAGGAAAGTCCTGACATATTTTTCTGTGTTTTCCTATGCAAAAATGTGTCATGCCTTTCCCAACAACCCAGTATAAGGAAAGAGTCTGAAGGACAGAGGCACTGGTTCTTGCCATAAAGTGTTCGATGAAATGCTCTGAGTGAGTATTTATTTTTGGCGTTTCTTTAACTGATTTCCTCTGTAAAGCAGACTAACAAAACGTGATACCCAAACAATTTACTCATTGCAGTAAAAAGGCTAGTAGGTAGCACAGAGGTTAAGGCACTGGACCCCACATGGCTGGCTGTACAGTTCAACTCCCAGATCCACCAACTTGAAAATCACACTAGACATGTTCATGTGCATGCCTGAAATCCCAAGAGACAGGTGGAAAAGGGATTGTGGCATGGCCATCCCCCAGGAGGGTGATTTCTCACTTTCCTCTGTCACTCTCTCTGGCAAATGCACCTATCCTACAGTAAAAACTTTCGGGGGGGGGGGGGCAATAAAAAACTGCCAAGCTATTGAGTACTCTGGGCCATGGGGCAAGCCCCGAGGCAAACATCTTCATCACAAAAATCTGTAGGGCATTCAGTATATGTATAGGAAGTTGGGCAGTCTGCCATCCCAGGATGTTCTTTTCTTTAGAAAAGACTTAAGTTGTGCTAGCAAGGCTCAGACCATTTCTTATTAGAACAGTTCTACTTGTATGTTTAAAATTTACAAATCAATCTTTTTTCTCACTTTGAACTTATGATCAGAACTGTTTATGGTTGTATCTTATTTCAATCGCAAAATCAATCTGACAAATAAATTCCAAGTTACCTCCACACTAAGGATGAAAATTCCAAAGTCTTCACATTTAAAATATCATTGGCTAGGACCAGAAGATGGCATAATGGCTACACCACTGGACTCCCATGTAATTAACAGTGGTTCAATTCCTGGACCCAGTGGCTTAAACTCATGCCAGGCACATGTGCATGTGTGCCCAAGATCCCAAAAGGAGAATGGAGGAAAAGGGATTGCGGCGTGGCCATGTCCCCTGGGGGGTGATTTCTCGCTTTTTTCGCTTTCTGTCTTTGTCTCTCTGGTGAGCACATGTGCCCTATAACAAAAAAAAAAAAAAAAAAAAAAAAAAACCATTGGTGGTTATTCAATGTTTACTACTGTACAAGTTTCTAAATTTTAAAGAAGTTATAAAATGGTAGAAAAACACTTTCCATTTCACAAAGAAGTCAAAGGAAAGAAAAATGCACTGATCAAATATCCAACTTTATCATTCTAATAATTTATCTACCATATAAAGGATCATCCCAAAATTTAGTTTCCTAATTAACAGGTACAAACTAAGAATTTCCTTTTTTTCTTTTTGAAAGATCTTTGCTATAGGGTATGTGCACTCGTCAGAGAGACAGAAAGCAAGAAATCACTCCCCTAAGGCGGATGGCTACACTGCAGTCCCTTCTCCTCAATCCTCCTCTTGGGATTTTTGGGCGCACACACACCTCTGGCATAATTTAAATCACTGGGTCAAGGACTTGAAAGTCCGTAACTCAAACCATGGTTGACTACATGGGAGTCCAGCAATGTAACCATTACTCCATCTGTTGGTCCCTAGAATTTCCATTATAACAAATGACCAGAACTTTGAATGCCATAAAAACAACAGGGACAGGGGCTGGCAGGTGGAATGGTGGTTGAGGGCACTGGACTCCCACATGGCCAACTGTGGCTCAAGTCCCAGACCTGGCAGCTTGTTTCCTCTCTTTCTGTCCCTCTCTGGTCGAATTAAAATAAAGTTAAATAAAATTCTTTTTTTTTTTTTTTTT
>NW_006199637.1:1685123-1688787 GCF_000334495.1 Tupaia belangeri chinensis
AGAGAGAGACAGACAGAAAGCAAGAAATCACCCCCCAGGGGGGATGGTCACGCCGCAATCCCTTCTCCTTCATTCTCCTCTCGGGATCTTGGGCACGCACGCACACGCGCCCGGCGTGAGTTTTAAGCCACCGGGTCTGGGACGCTAACCGCAGTTGACTACGTGGGAGTCCAGCGACATAGCCATTACACTAACTGCTGGTTCCCTTAATTCTTTTTTTAAAGAAAGGGGATGGGGAGAGAAGGGAGCTGTCTCCGCAGCCTGGTGGTTAAGGGAGCCCATTTCCACATCAGGTCTTTGGTTAACTACTCCCTCCTAAAGAGACTTTTCCTCATCTAGCCTATCTGAAGTCGGTCTCCCCACCTGCACACTCAGCTTCATCTTACATCTCAGCATCCTGATTGCTGCTCTCACAGCACTTAGCACAAATAATTTTTTTCTCCCTCTCTCAATACAGACTAAGTACCTAGAGCAGTCTTCATCTGTCTTGTGTCCTGCTGTATCCCAGTACCTGGGATATAGTAACTAGCCCCATAATAAAAATCCAATACATATTTGCAGAATGAAATGAATGCTAGTGTCAACAGGGCTAGTGTCAAAGGGGCCACAAAATTGCCAGAGATGCTCAGAGAGGTCCAGTCTCAGAGATGTCCATGAAAAAAGGGGGTGGGAAGTAACAGACCTTGAAAGTTTCTGATCTACTATGGAGTAGCATCGCTGAATCTTACCAACTGGATCATAGTGCAGAAGAGTCAGTTTCTCCCGGAGTCGGTGTCTCTTGGTATTGAAGGAATAACCTGTCCCAGCTTGGCTTACCATTTTCACCAGAATGGTTCTAAGATTTAAAAATAAACTATTACAAGTAGCTAAGGAAATAGACAAAAATCAATCCTGAGAAGGGGGTGCGTGGCATATTCTGAGAACCTTGTAGAGAATACTATTAGTTGTGGGACATCACTTGGCCCTAAACAGATTCAGTTCCAAGACACCCCATGTTTTCCACAAAACACAATTCAATGATTTCAAATCCCAAGGTTTGTTTCACTATGCAGTGTGACTTGATAATGGCCTAACCAAAACAAGAGTAACAATCAAGCCACATTGTGAGACTAGCCTAAGACACCCACCTTTCAGGAGGAGCAGAAGCAAGGAAGGGGAAAACAGTAGTGGAAACCACAGCCACGGCTGTCTAGTTGGAAAACTGTAATGGCTGTCTCAGAAAAGCCCTGGCTCCCAGGGCACAAGTGACAAGAGCATAATCAGAAAGAGGCAAAATAAAAAGACTGAAAATTTTAGATAGCTAATGTACAAAACCTCGTGCTCCTTCGTATTTAAGTTACAGTCACCCAAAGCACAAAGTCTATGTTTGCCTAACTGGACCTTTTCATACCGGTACTGTTTGTTCCTCATGTATCTTACTTCCCCATGTAGCCCATGTGATTTCATGCCATTCTAAAACAAATCTGAAACATCTAAGACTGTATTACAGATCACTGTACTTATTTCAATGTTCAGCACAATGCCTTATAAAAGGCACACAATCATTTTCTGCTTAAAACAGGCAATAATTAGTCACTCATTCAACAAAGACTTGACGAATAGCTATTAAGTGCTTATTCTGTGGAAAGCACTACAGGAAATACAAAGCTCCACAAGGTTGTGCATGTGTCCTCTAGCAACTAACAGCACAGTGTGGTTGGTACAGTACAGTTGGTACACAGTCTGTAAGGCAAGACATATATGACAAGTGTCACAACAAGCATACAAAGAACATGAAAGGCAGGGAAAACCTCTACAGAAACTAATGGTATGGGACTCAGTCAGAACCTGATGGGAGAAAACTGATATAAATATCTGCATTATGGGAAAAGCTACACAAGTCAATAAAAGATACTGCACGTGGTGCCAGCCGATGGTATAGCAGTTACATCACTGGACTCCCACATGGCCAACTGCCATTCGAGTACCAGTCCTGGTAGCTTGAAACTCACGCCAGGCACGTGTGCATTCATGCCCAAGATCCCAGGAGGAGAATGGAGAAGGGATTGTGGCATGGCAATGCCCCCCTAGAGGTGATTTCTCACTTTCCCTCTCTCTCTCCAGCGAGCACACGCACCCTAAGGCAAAAACCTCAAACAAAAAAAAAAAAGATATTCCAGGAGGAGACTAATGTCCATGTTTTTGTTAATCAAACACAAAACTAGGTTTAAGGACTTCTAAGGTCTTGGATGAAAAGCAATGGCTGTTTTAGAATTTCCCTATTTCTAATACAGGAAATCTTCAGTTATTGTCTACAAATTTTATTTTTTGAAACCAGTTTGGTATTTCTAGTCTCACTGGTACTACATGGAATCTCTAATCTTTGCTACTCTTGAAATGCTTACACCACGAATGCAATGGATTACAAAACTCATTAAAACAGGCTCTATAATTTAATCAAACCACAGCTTGTTCTGCTAGATTCCTGTAGTGGGCTCCAGACAAATGACCCCTAGTACTTATTTTGAGGAAAGAGAACTATGTACTTGTTTAGGAACAAGACAGTGATGTTGATGTCTTGATGTTCTTGTTTAGGAACAAGACAGTAGGCTCATAAATCCTGGGACTAGAAAAGTCAACAAGAGCTCCTTTCCACAAGTATTCAAATGCTCAATGAGGAAGCTCAGACAGTGGGAAAATGTGTTTTCAAAGAGTTCATAAGGGACCAAATAATCAACGAAGTAATACTCAAACCAACGTTTAGGAAACCAAGGCCAAAGGCTTAGTTTCATGTAAGGTTATATTGGTAGCAGCTGGGCTCACAAATCTAACAAGTAAAATTTAAAAAAAAAAGCCTTTACTTACTTTGACTTGCTCTTGGCAACTTTTTTTGCAGAGAGGAAAAGTTGGAAGAGAAAATAAAAATATAAATTTATTATCTTTCTTATGCAATGTCCACACAAATGTCAATAATAAAAATATTTCATTCATGAGGTATGCCATCAGTTGCCACTGAAGTAACTATCCTTTGGACTTTAGGATTGTAAAGAAAATGAGAAGATCCAATCAGACCAACAATTGTGGATGTGATACTCTGCACAATCTCTTTTCAGTTGGACTAGCATTAACTTCTTTCATAAAACTACCTTTTAAATCTTTCCAAAGTAATATCTGCTCCATTTTTTCCCTCTTCTAAGGGGCAAATATTGGGCATTCGAACAAGCCTGTTTGACAAGTTTAACCTTTGACAAATTGCAACCACCATCACATCAGGTGAAAGGAAACGCAATCTAACTGGGAAGTCAGCCAGGTGCTGACAGTGCTCTCCACTGAGTCAGGAGACAGGACTTCTTTCACGCCCAGGTGTATTATCTCGGGCACTTGACGGTCTCTCTTGGGGGCAGTTTTGTCTTTCGCGCTGGAAATACGTAAGAAGTGCTCAGGCCCTTCCCCGTTCCGACGGCCAGTGACTCTGCTGACACAGGCCTACGCAGCACAGGCAGAACGGGCCCCCAAGCTTGCTGAACGACCCCGACCGTCGGTACGAGCCCAGACTCAGCACCGCAGACCTCTCGGGCCCACTCGCACCGCAGGGGGCACGCCGCGGGGCACGCCGGGCGCTGTAGTCCCAGCGGCCCGGGAAGTCCGCAGCGGCAGCTTCCTGGCCGGTCTGCACAGCTGCCTG